>NC_074670.1:18817218-19117218 GCF_029448725.1 Salvelinus fontinalis | reverse complement strand
AAAAAATATCCTCTCCTGTTGTCCTGGTTTGCAGAAGAGAATGTCTTCCCCCATAAACATAACGGACCTATACCAGAAGCTGTGCCAGGCCCACCACGTCTGTTGACTCATCCAGCTGTAACATATAGAATTCACTGGCTTGTATGCGAAGCAGTAATTGTTTCGAAACATCTGCCATGTCACTGTTGCGTCATGAAACAGTGTTGTTTGATGAAGGCACTGTCTGTATAGTTTATTTGGCCTTTCCACCCTGCCATATCCATGTCAGCAGGAAGAATTCAGTCCTTCACAACAGTATGGGGCTTGCCTTTCCTAGCCACTCTGTAGCTCACCATATAAGATGCTTCTAGCCCCCTCTTATTAATGGCATCTGTTGCTTTTATACATCTTACTACTCGAAAGTCATCTTAATTCTCGCTCAAAAAACTCCTTTGGCTTATTATTCAAATTGGCATGTTTTGTTTCTAAATGTCTGTGCAAGAGTGAAGGTTTCATCGAGTTGTGAGATAGTACTTTTACACATATAACACACTGTGGCTGAGGAAAGGCACTACTCCCAATGTAAATGAACTCCAAATCAATGTAGTTGTCATCATATTTGCACCTCTTCGATGGTTCAATGTCCTTGCCTGTTGTTCAGTGCTTTCCCAGGTAAGGGGACAGTAGCTCTTCGTCTGCATCAGATTCACAACTGTCAGTGTCCATGCTAGCTGGGCTAACAACAAATGTAGAATTACTAATGCTAGCATTGGACGTGCTCGTGGAAGCAGAACAATGTGTCGTCGACGGGTGCAGGTTGTGTACTATATATAAAAGATGCGAGCAGGTATGTGTCTCTATGGACGTGGGCCTTACAAAATGGACTGTTTGAAAATGTGAAGAAAAAACGTTTATTTCTTTTTAAAAATGTGAATCGCGTTTTTATTTGGCGTACCCCCGACTGCATTGCGCGTACCCCAGTTTGGAAATACCTGTTCTCGAAGATCTGACACTATTAAATAAACAGAGGAAAAGCCCTTTGTATGATCACTTGTCAATGTTATATTATTACCTTGGCTGCGTGGGCCGGGGCCTCTCCTCCGGCCGGGGGAGGCAGAGTTGGAGCCCACAGTGATCTCCAGGTCGGAGTCATAGTCCAGCAGGTCAAAGTAGGAGCGCGGCTTCACACAACGCCGCGGCTGCTTCCTCACAGATGGGCTCTGGCTGTCCCCCACCTCCATCCCATCAACTTCCTCATTGCTAGACTGAACCACGCTGAGGGAGTGCCGCGGGCGCTTCCCAGGACCTCTAGGAATCTTGCAACTCAGACGACGTGCCTTTCTGTCTTCAATCTGATCGCATCTTTTATATCTTTTGGAGAGAGAAATACATTTGTCATTTTGTCAATAGCATATATGTGAGTTGGTCACCTTTGCAATTCTGATGAGCAGTACACTTACATGCAGCACTGTCGCTTCGTATTGGGCCCTCCAAACTTGGGTTTGTCCAGGCAGTTCATGCACTCGCCACAGTCCTCCTCGTGGTTGCAGCCCTTGCAGATCCCACACCTCCGAGAGCGGAGCCCGAACGTTCCAAGGCTCTTTTGTTTACCAAAACCTGCTCCCGACTTCCTGACCGTGGTAACCTTCTGGTCTGGCAGCCCAGGGCTGTCTGGCCCAGAGGGAGACCGACCACCTGCAATAGGTAAGGTATATAATTATGAAATCTTTCATAGGAAAGTCAAAGAAAGTTGTGGGGAAAGACAAGGACGCATGATGTCACTTAAAAATGTTTGTTGAGAGATTTGCATTGATAATCAGTTTTGAAAGCTTGAGGCTCTACCTTGGTTCTTGCCAGAGGGGGATATGCCAGTTCTCTCATGCAGTGGCAGAGCACTGAGTCTGGGGATCATGTCATCGGGCACCAGCGCACGAGGCTGGCCAAGCACCACAGCTGCTGCACGGCACACGTGTTTGATGCGTGGACCCCCCGCTCTGCGGAACTCCTGGTAACAAGGAGAGAGGGGGGACAGGGAGGGATGCTGTTATGACACATTCTTTACTCACAGTGAAAAATGTATTCATGACCAGAATAAGTGGGTCTTAGTGAGGAAGAATCAACATACTGATACGTTATTGAGTAAGAGAAAGAGACAACGTTGCATTCAGACACATTGAAAAGCGAGAGACACTGAACATAAAATATGCAGAGAACAGCACAGACCAGGATTGTGTTTATATGCCCATACCTGTGACAGTGGAGGGTCAGTCATGTTTGAGGCAGCAGGCTCAAGCTGCTCTTTCGGTTTCCTCCTTTGTCTCTTCCCTGCTGCATCTCTGGAGCCAGCAGGCCCTGATAGAAGCTGCAGGTAACATGTTTCATCACTATGGGCTAACACAGGAAGCTCTCCAGAGATATCACAATATTGATGTTAATGAATATAATCCTATTTAATGACAATGAAGGGAAACATAGCATATTCTGTATCAGAAAAAAGTCCCATCATGCATGTTGTTTACTGCAAAAAATAAATTTCTGCATTCCAAAGTGTTAAAGTGTATTCTTTTTATGAGTGAGACAATTATTACCCCTGAGGACTTGAGTTGTTTCTGCTGGTCGATCTTGTTGAGCTGGACCTTGGCTTTCTTGAGCAGATTGAACATCCTCTTATTGGCCCCTGTGAGGCAAACTCTCTGGGTGGCTCCTTTCTCAGCAGTAGCACGGTCAGCCTCAGCGATCATGCCCAGATGCAGTTCCTGTGGCTCAAGCTTTCCTGCTTCTGGGACAGACAAAGTCCAAAAGATATGTCACTTTACTTTCCAGGGTAGTTTAAGCAGTAAAAACATACTCATAGACATTAAACCAAGTAACATACAAAAATACCAGGTTTACATAATGTGCAGTTACTTATCAAGCAAGCTAATGTTAAACAACTATACACATGAATTGATTGATAGCTCTTTTCTTACCTGCAATAACATTTTCAGCATTTGTTTTGTCTTCCTCTGTCAACTCCTCATGTTCTCCATATTGAAATGTTAAGAACTTTGAGTTCATAGTCCGAACACACACAGAGACTTTTCGCACAACCCCAGGGCTATCAAGGTCCTCAATCTTGAGCTTGGATTTGCCTTGCTTTGATTTGGGTTTGCTTGGAGCTGTGATTGTGGGACGTTTCTTTAGACAGATGCTCTTGACTTCATCATCTAGACCTTCCGCTAGCATATGAACAGAAGATTGAAGAGTATTGCAAACACCATCTGTCATCACGTTTTTTCTTCTCCTTTTGGGAAGTCCTGGATGCAGCTTCTTCAGTCGCTTGTACATATTTAGGTGAGATGTTTGCTTGTTGAACTTGCAGGGCCTTTTCTTTTTCTGAACCTCCTGGGGATCGGTTGATGGGTCAGAAGCAATTTGGAATTCTTTGGATAAAAGTAAAGTCTCATACTCGCTCTGAAGAGTTTTGTCCAGCGTATATACTTCCTCACCAGACTCTCCTGGCACATGCCACTTGAAACTAGGATTCCTCAAAAGGGACCTCCTCTTCCCAAACTGCTTTCCGGAGGATAAGCCGTCACTCACGTCAGTGGTTTCCTGTTCGAGTTCCTGAGTTGAGAACAAATCGACATCTAACTGCGCCTCATTCAGAAATTCTTCCTCGTCGATAGGCAGATCAGGAGTAAGCTCTCTACCTGTGCCATCTTCTCGTTTCCTTCCAGTGCGTGGGTGTAAACCGAATAGTTGGCCTTTCTTCGGGGAGTTTCTACGAGGCAAAACAGACATGCCAGCATCATCCATAAACCTCTGTGGAGTCTTGATCACCCGTGAGGACCGTGCACTGACAACAGGCATGATGAAGTGCTTTATGTTTTTAAGGTACTTTGATTTACCATGCTGGTCATCAAAAGCATCAGACTGTGGTTCATCATCCACAGTTTCTCGTATATCCTGCTCCTCCAAAATTTGCTGGGAGAGATCAATTTCTACCTGCTTAGATAGAGTTTTAGGCCTGGCTCTTGGTCTTTTGCTACCAAGGAACTGAAGGCTTGAATTGGGGACCTTTTTCCTTCTGTACTTGGTCTTGAGGATGCCAATGAGTTTAGAGCTTGCCGGTGTGGAAGCAGCCTCTGGGGAGGAAACTTCCTTTAAGTCTACCTCTTCAACAGCTTCAGGTACCTTACTTTCAGGTGATTTACTCTCATCACTCATTCTCCCTCTTGGCCTTTGTTTCTGCCTCGGTCCAATCATGGCTCTTCGATTCTTTTTGCCATGTTTGAACAAACTTCTATGACGGCGTGGTTGTGTCTTTTCAATAACAGAGGGCTCCAAAAGCAGCATCTTTCCACTCCCTATTGGCTGGGTCTCTGCCTCCACCTTTACCGCTGGTTGAGTGTCAGCCAAAGTCACAGGCTCAGATCGGGCTAATTCTATGTTTGGAGTGTCAGATGTTGGTGTCTTTGACTTATTTCTAATTGAAAGGCTAGAAGTTCTTCTCCTAGGTTTAGAGACAACAGACAACGTGGAGACCTCCTCTGTCTGTGGTTCAGATGGGGCCATCTCTGTGTTTGGAGTTTCAGATGGTGTCTTTCTTGACTTCTTTCTAATTGAAAGGCTAGAAGATCTTCTCCTAGGTTTAGAGACAACAGACAACGTGGAGACCTCCTCTGTCTGTGGTTCAGATGGGGCCATCTCGGTGGTTGGAGTTTCAGATGATGTTGGTGTCTTTGACTTCTTTCTAATTGAAAGGCTAGAAGTTCTTCTCCTAGGTTTAGATACAACAGACAACGTGGAGACCTTCTCTGTCTGCTGTTCAGATGGGGCCATCTCTGTGTTTGGAGTTTCAGGTGGTGTCTTTGACTTCTTTCTAATTGAAAGGCTAGAAGTTCTTCTCCTAGGTTTAGAGACAACAGACAACGTGGAGACCTCCTCTGTCTGTGGTTCAGATGGGGCCATCTCAGTGGTTGGAGTTTCAGATGATGTTGGTGTCTTTGACTTCTTTCTAATTGAAAGGGTAGAAGTTCTTCTCCTAGGTTTAGAGACAACAGACAACGTGGAGACCTCCTCTGTCTGTGGTTCAGATGGGGCCATCTCAGTGGTTGGAGTTTCAGATGATGTTGGTGTCTTTGACTTCTTTCTAATTGAAAGGCTAGAAGTTCTTCTCCTAGGTTTAGAGACAACAGACAATGTGGAGATCTCCTCTGTCTGTGGTTCAGATGGGGCCATCTCGGTGGTTGGAGTTTCAGATGATGTTGGTGTCTTTGACTTCTTTCTTATTGAAAGGCTAGATGTTCTTCTCCTAGGTTTAGAGACAACAGACAACTTGGAGGCCTCTGTCTGTGGTTCAGATCGGGCAGTCTCGGTGGTTGGAGCTTCAGATGTTGGTGTCTTTGACTTCTTTCTTATTGAAAGGCTAGAAGATCTTCTCCTAGGTTTAGAGACAACAGACAACGTGGAGACCTCCTCTGTCTGCTGTTCAGATGGGGCCATCTCTGTGTTTGGAGTTTCAGATAGTGTCTTTCTTGACTTCTTTCTAATTGAAAGGCTAGAAGATCTTCTCCTAGGTTTAGAGACAACAGACAATGTGGAGACCTTCTCTGTCTGTGGTTCAGATGGGGCTAACTCTGTGTTTGGAGATTCAGTGGGTTCAGGTAACATCAGTGTCTTCCCTGGCCTCTTTCTAACTGGAACACTCAAACTTCTCCTTCTAGGTTTAGAAACAGACAATGTGGAAACGTCAGTCTTCAAAACCTCATTGGTCTGTGGCTCTGCTTCACTGTCAGGTTCATCAGATGGATGTTCCACATTTGGACTTGTTTGAAGCTTGTGTTTGTGGGTTGTCCAGGGTTTATGACTTCCACGCTTCTTCCGTGGTGTAGACATCTTCGCCAGTCTTCTCCTCCTTGCTTTGGGAGTTGGCACAGCATTTGTGTCCGATAAAGAAATGTTTTCCTCCAGAATTTCACTTGAATCTTTTGTGATTACCAGTATCTTTTTTTCTTCAGGTGCAGGAGTAGTTTGATGGATCAAGAATGATGGTTTTGAGCGTTTAGGTTTACCGGGTGAGGAGACCTTTTTTATCTGAAGGGGTGGAACAACCTTTGCCACAGTATCACCACAGTCAGTTTGAGTGGCCTCCTCTGGATGTGGTTGTGTTACCTGTCCCACTTCAACATGAAGAGATGACTTTTCCTCAAGAGACGAAGTCTGCTTAGTCTTCTTCTTGGAAGACTTCTCATTATGTGTGTGCTCAGCATCTCTGGAAGTAGTACAACTCGTGGCCTCTTTCTCTTCAGGGTTCTCAACACTCTTGATCACACTGGGTTCAAAAAGAGAGGCATTGTCTAATTCAGTGGTATTCTGCTGCTTCTCTGTTCCTTTGACAGTATTTCCAGAGCTTTGCACTTGGGTGTCCTTTCTTTTCCCCTTAACCAATGTAAGTGTCCACACAAACTTGCTTCGTTTCTTCTTACGAGAGGAGCCCTTACTGTCAGACCGAGATGAGCCTTCCAATTTGGGGTTTCTGATTTTAATCAGCTTAAAACTTGGAATCCCGATTATGTCATCATCATTTTTAAAAGCCAAACCGTCATTGGATTCAACAATTGGCTTTTCAGGTTCTGTGGCTAACGGAACATGGATTTCTGTGACAATCTTCTCTTCTTGATGTGCCTTGCCTTGTTTACGCCTACTCTTTTTGGATGGTGGTTTGGCTTCCTCTATTCTTGAAACCTCTAACAATGACTCTGCCAGACATACTTTGTCAATGCTCTGGTTTTTTAATTCTGCTACAAGGCCTTCATGTAATTCGGAGGGTGGATTAGTAGTTCTATTTCTTCTCCGGATCACCAGTTTATTGACTTCAGTGCTTACCTCTGGGGTTCTTTCTTTCCGTTTGAATTTCTTAATGTCAGTTTTTGGCTCTGCATTTCCACTTTGCAGTGCAATGTCCTGTTTGCCTGTTGATGTTCTACCCCCCTCTGATTTTTGGTCATCAACATCCCCAACTTTGGCCCCCCTTTGAACACAGGGTTCAGTGATCTTGGAGGCAGATCTACCACGCCTCCTTGCCGGTATGGCTCCTCCACCTCCCTCATCCTCAGTGCCATTCAGATGCTGTGCATCTGCTTGTGTCTCTGTCTTTAATTTGACATGGGCACTGGAGATCTGGTCACCTTTGACGTCATTAGCCTTTGATTGAAAATGTAATCCTTTTACCTTCAGCTTCTCCACAGATTTTAGACGCCCTCCCTTTTCCTTTCTCACCGTCTTCTTGGCCACCAACTTGATGGTAATCCTTGGAGTTAAAGCTGTCCCGTTTTTCGCAGGATGCCTCTCTTTTGCTGGGTTTGAGTGCTTGTTTTTTGAACCCTTCCTACCATCCTTGGAAGGCACTGCATCTAGAGGAATTGCACAGTGGATTTCTTGTGAAGATTGTGCATCTTCTTCAGGAGCCGGAGACTCATCGGTCTCCTTTGGGGTGACTACAAGGGGTGGCTTCTCTCGTATCCTTTTTGATTTTGTTTGGACAGGATCACCTTATGGAGGAAAATAACAAATGAGAGAGGAAATTACTATCATATCTAAGCTGATATACAATGGCTTCAGAAAGTATACATACCCCTTGTCTTATTCCACATTGTTGTGTTACAGCCGGAATTCAAAATGGTTTAAAATTAAATTTCTCACCCATCTACACACAATACCCCATAAAGACAAAGTGAAAACACACAAAAAAAGGTTTGCTAATTTATTGCAAATGAAATACACAAATCTGATTTACTCAGGGGTGTGAAAAGTTGTCAGAATCACCGTTGGCATCAATTACAGCTGTGAGTCTTAATGAGTGAGTCTAAGATCATTGCACCACTGGATTGTACAATATTTGCACATTACTCTTTTTAAAATTCTTCAAGCTGTCATGTTGGTTGCTGATCATAGCTAGACGTCCATTTTCAAGTCTTGCCATAGATTTTCAAGCAGATTTAAGGGATAAACTGTAACTAGGCCTCTCAGTAACCTTCAATTTCATCTTCGTAAGCAACTCCAGTATATACTTGCAGTGGTGGAAAAAGTACCCAATATACCTTAACAGAAAATGACTCAAGTAATAGTGAAAGTCACCAAGTAAAATACCAGAGTAAAAGCCTACAAGTATTGGGTTTTAAATATACTTAAGTATCAAAAGTAAATGTATAAATACATTTCAAACTCCTTATATTAAGCAAACCTGACCACCATTTTTTTCCTTCTGGATAGACAGGAGCACACTCCAACACTTACACATCATTTACAAATGAAGCGCTTTGCGTTTAGTGAGTCCTCCAGATCAGGCAGTAGGGATGACCAGGGATGTTCTCTTGATGAGTGTGTGAATTAGACCCTTTTCCTGTCCTGCTAAGCATTCAAAATGCAACAAGTAATTTTGAGTGTCATAGAAAATGGAGTAAAAAGTACATTATTTTCTTTAGGAATGTAGTGAAGTAAAAGTAGTCAAAAATATAAAAAGTAAAGTCCAAAACAAACTACTTAAGTAAAAATACTTTCAAGTACTAAAGTACTTTACAAGTACAGTTGAAGTCAGACATTTACATACACCTTAGCCAAGTACATTTAAACTCAGTTTCACAATTCCTGACATTTAATCCTAATAAAAATTCCCTGTCTTAGGTCGGTTAGGATCACCACTTTATTTTAAGAATGTGAAATGTCAGAATAATATTAGAGAATGATTTATTTCAGCTTTCAATTATTTCATCATATTCCCAGTGGGTCAGTATTTTACATACACTCAATTAGTATTTGGTAGCATTGCCTTTAAAATGTTTAACTTGGGTCAAATGTTTCGGTAGCCTTCCAGAAGCTTCCCACAATAAGTTGGGTGAATTTTGGCTCATTCCTCCTGACAGAGCCTGTGTTACTGAGTAAGGTTTGTAGGCCTCCTTGCTCACACATGCTTTCTCAGTTCTGCCCACAAATTTCCTATAGGATTGAGGTCAGGGCTTTGTGCTAGCCACTCCAATACCTTGAGTTTGTTGTCCTTAAGCCATTTTGCCACAACTTTGAAGTATGCTTGGGGTCATTGTCCATTTGGAAGACCCATTTGCGACCAAGCTTTAAATTCCTGACTGATGTCTTGAGATGTTGCTTCAATATATCCGCATCATTTTCTTTCATGATGCCATCTATTTTGTGAAGTGCACCAGTTCCTCCTGCAGCAAAGCACCCCCACAACATGATGCTGCCACCCCCGTGCTTCACGGTTGGGATGGTGTTCTTCGGCTTGCAAGCTTCCCCCAATATCCTCCAAACATAACGATGGTCATTATTCTATTTTTCTTTCATCAAACCAGAGGACATTCTCCAAAAAGTACGATCTTTGTCCCCATGTGCAGTTGCAAACCGTAGTCTGGCTTTTTAATGGCGGTTTTGGAGCAGTGGCTTCTTCCTTGCTGAGCGGCCTCTCAGGTAATGTCGATATAGGACTCGTTTTACTGTGGATATAGATACTTTTGTACCCGTTTCCTCCAGCATCTTCACAAGGTCCTTTGCTGTTGTTCTGGGATTGATCTACACTTTTCGCACTAAAGTTTGTTCATCTCCAGGAGACAGAACGCGTCTCCTTCCCAAGTGGTATGACGGCTACGTGGTCCCATTGTGTTTATACATGTGTACTATTGTTTGTACAGAGGAACAGGGTACCTTCAGGCATTTGGAAATTGCTCCCAAAGAAGAACCAGACTTGTGGAGGTCTACAATTCTTTCTGAGGTCTTGGCTGATTTCTTTTGATTTTCCCATGATGTCAAGCAAAGGGGCACTGAGTTTGAAGGTAGGCCTTGAAATATATCCACAGGTACACCTCCAATTGACTCAAATTATGTCAATTAGCCTATTAGAAGCTTCTAAAGCCATGACATCATTTTCTGGAATGTCCCACGCTGTTTAACACGGTCAACTTAGTGTACGTAACCTTCTGACCCACTGGAATTGTAATACAGTGAATTATAAGTGAAACACCCTGTCTGTAAACAATTGTTGGAAAAATGACTTGTGTCATGCACAAAGTAGATGTCTGAACCGACTTGCAAAAACTATAGTTTGTTAAGAGGAAATTTGTGGAGTGGTTGAAAAACAAGTTTTAATGACTCCAACCTAAGTGTGTAACTTCCGACTTCAACTGTATGTATGTATGTATGCATGTATGATTGTATGTATGTTATTCTCTCTAACACCGCATGGCAAGCGGTACCGGAGTGCCAAGTCTAGGACAAAAAGGCTTCTCAACAGTTTTTACCCCCAAGCCATAAACTTCTGAACAGGTAATCAAATGGCTACCCGGACTATTTGCCCCCCCCAACCCCTCTTTAACGCTGATGCTACTCTGTTTATCATATATGCATAGTCACTTTAACTATACATTCAGGTACATACTACCCCAATTGGGCCGACCAACCAGCGCTCCGAGAATTTTGATCCTACCTCAATCAGTCTGACTAACCGGTGTCTGTATGTAGCCTTGCTACTTTAAGACTCGATACTGAATATAGCCTGTCTATTTACTGTTGTTTTATTTCTTTACTTACCTATTGTTCACCTAATACCTTTTTTGCACTATTTGTTAGAGCCTGTAAGTAAGCATTTCACTGTAAGACCTGTTGTATTCGGCACACATGAGAAATATTGATTTGATGTATACATTTGTCCTTGTGTAGTAGGTTATTGTCTTGTTGAAAGGTGAACTTGTCTTCCAGTGGCTTTTGGAAAGCACACCAAACCAGGTTTTCCTCGAGGATTTTGCTTGTGCTTATCTCTATTCTGTTTCTTTTTGTCCTAAAAAAACTTACTAGCAGTTGCCGATGACAAGCAAACCCATAACATGAAGCAGCCACCACCATGCTTGTAAATATGAAGAGAGTTACTCAGTGATGTGGTGTGTTGGATTTACCCCGAACATAACACTTTGTATTGTAAACATGTATTGTAAACATTTCACCAATACTTCCATGATACATGAGTAGGATTGCAAAAGGTCGGAAACTTTCCAGGAATTTTCCATGGGAAGATAAGCCTGGGAATTTGGCTTAAATTCATCAAAAAAGTTAGCTTATCACAGTGAACCTTTTTTGTGGGATACATAAATTTGTTAACTAGTAAATAGTTGCCTACAGCAAAGTGTATTTAAATAATTTCTAACTGGTTAACCATTTCTGCTAGTTAGTGTTTGCTACCATGTGGCTTTTAGCTTGCTTGAGCCTGCTAACTGAGGAGTGTTAATTCACCCGTTTCCATACATGTTTCATTTTAAAACATTTATCTTACAAAGGAGTTGTTTAATCTAACTGCTCAACTATTTATCTGTACATGGATTTGTATTTTGTTTTTTCTTACAATTTTTTCTAATCTTCACAGGAAAATGCCACAGGCACTTTCTGATGTGTGGAGACATTTCACTGCAGCCAATGTAGAAGGAAAAGCTGTGCACATTTGCAAATACTATGCCAAATCATGTGAAGAATGCAACAAAGATGCAGAATCATCTGGCCAAGTGCATAAAGTTCCCTCAGCGCTCACAACAAGCAACCTCTGACAAAAGTCCCTCTACTTCTATTCGAGGTGAAAATGATGAGACACCTTATCGATAGCAACAGCTCATGGTCCTCCTGGAATCAGAAGTTTCTTTGACTCAATGGAGGAACGTAGTCAGAGAAATGCTAATGAATGTCTTGCTCGAGCTGTGCATGCAACTGGTTCACCTCGGATGCAATGTGTTTTGGAAGAGATTTCTGAATGTTCTACGCCCAGCATACACCCCTCCAACCAGACATGCTTTATCTACTAATTTGCTGGATGCAGAGTTCAAGTGAAGGTCAAGCAAATCATAGAGAAAGCAGACTGTATTGCAATCATCTCTGATGGGTGGTTGAATGTTCGTGGGCAAGGAATAATTAAATACATCATCTCCACCCCTCAACCAGTATTCTACAAGAGCACAGACACAAGAGACAACAGACACACCGGTCTCTACATTGCAGATGAGCTGAAGGCAGTCAATGACCGTGGACCACAGAAGGTATTTGCACTCGTAACAGACAATGCTGCGAACATGAAGGCTGCTTGGTCTAAAGTGGAAGAGTTCTACCCTCACATCCATTGGCTGTGATGCTCATGCATTGAATCTGCTCAAGGACATCATGGCACTAAAAACAATGGATACACTCTACAAGAGAGCCAAGGAAATGGTTAGGTATGTGAAGGGTCATCAAGTTATAGCAGCAATCTACGGCACCAAGAAAAGTGAGAAGAATGAGAACACCACATTGAAGCTGCCCAGCAACACCAGTTGGGGCGGTGTTGTCATCATGTTTGACAGTCTCCTGGAAGGGAAGGGGTCTCTCCAAGAAACGGCCATATCACAGTCTGCCAATATGGACAGCCCCATCAAGAAGATCCTCCTGGTTGATGTATTTTGGGAGAGAGTGGTAAACAGCCTGAAACCTATAGCAGTAGCCACTGAACGGATTGAGGGAGACAATGCCATCTTGTCTGATGTTCAGACTCTGCTTGCAGATGTAAGAGAAGAAATCCGTACTGCCCTGCCCACTTCACTGTTGCTCAAAGCAGAGGAAACTGCAGTTCTGAAATTATTCAAAAAGCGCAAAGATTTCTGCCTGAAGCCCATACACTCCGCAGTATACATGTTGGACCCCAAGTATGCTGTCAAGAGCATCCAGTCTGGTGCAGAGATCAACAAGGCCTATGGTGTCATCACTACCGTATCTCGCCACCTTGACCTGGATGAGGGCAAGGTTCTTGGCAGTCTGGCGAAGTACACTTCCAAGCAAAGGCTTTTGGATGGAGATGCAATATGGCAGTCGTGCCAACATCTCATCAGCCATCTGGTGGAAGGGGCTTTGTAGATCTGCGGCTCTTTCTCCTGTTGCCTCCATCATCCTCCAAATCCCACCAACATCAGCCACCTCAGAGCGCAACTGGTCCTTGTTTGGGAACACACACACCAAAACAGGCTCTCCAATACAAGGCGTGAAAAATTGGTGGCCATCCGGGCAAATTTGAGGCTTTTTGAGCCTAACAACGAGCCATCCTCAACCAGGTTGGAAAGTGACAGTGAAGATGAGGCCTCAGTCTGATGTTCAAGAGGTGGACATTGAGGAGGTCCAGGGAGAAGACATGGTAGACAACCAAAGCTTTAGTTTCTAGACTATCATTTTACAGATGTATGTTGAAAACATTTTTGGGAGAAGCGATGGATCATTCAATATTCCCTTTCTTTTGTTGTTCAGTGAAATCATGCCATGTGAATTGTCAACTCATTTAATTAAAGTTCAATTCGTAACTACATTTTATTATTTTTTTTCCATTGGAAGGATTTAATCATTTGCAATTATGTCTACATATGATAAGGTAAAAGGTTTATGTTTCTGTCTCCATATGATATGGTAAATATATTCAATGCAAAAAACATCTACATTTAAATGGTATTAATATTAATTTGCATATATTTCCGTATATTCCCACAGAAAGTTTCCACCTCTGAATATTCCTCAAAATGTGCAACCCTATTTCCCCAGTCACATATTTATTTCTGAAGCATATCATAGTTTCCCAGAGCAGCAGCATCATGTGTTCGTTGTAAAGAACACAACGGGAGAAAGCGGGAGCTGGTGAGTCCATTGTGTTCAATATCTATCGGTGAGTCTCTGTGTGGCGCACATGAGGTGAGAAAGTTATACTTGTATGCAATTCACTACTAAATGTTAGCCATCAGATATCTTAAAACTGTCTAAGATGTGCTATACTCTCCAGCTGTGTATTTAGTTACTTGTTAGTTATCTAAGTAAGTGGCTGAATTAATAAGGAGACGGGTGGTTAACTTTCTGCCGTGTTTGATAAGTCAAAGAGCTCTGGATGAATCATCTGTACAGTTGCCATTTTTTGTCTGTGCTTCCAACTATCGTTTTTTTCATCCTTTCTGTTCTCCTCCCCTCTTCTCAGCGTACAGATGCTGTTCTTCCTTCAGACAAGCATGCATTACAAATTTGTTTATTTGCAAAATTTCTCTCGTTCACTTTAGCTTGTAAGATGTCCACACCAGAAATGACTACTAGCTATACTTGTATAACTTTATGAGCTGGATTTGCCAGTCTTTGCAATTGGTTTGTTCGTTTGTGCTCGTTAGCATTCAGCTAAAAGCGTCCATGAGAATTTGACATTAATTGTGCTAATTTTGTTGGAATTCTGGTAATAGACTGCCAATGGGCCTTTTTTGCATTTTGAGCCTCTTGTGTGCTATACCAGTAATACCGTAAATCCCGGGATGGCAGAATGACAGTATGAAAATCTCGATTCCGCCCAAGAATAATAGATAGGTGGCAAGGGATGGGCATAGGTGTAGAATAGGCTAATACTTACTTTTGGAGGGATTATGTCTGGACCGTATGGGGCCTTTATATCCTTTACGATCAGATTCAAATCCTGTGAAATCATCTCCCTGAAAGGCAAGGTCAGATTATTAACTTTGGACACCCAACATGCGTTTTCAGACTGTTTCACAATGTTCCATAACCTCACAACACTTTGATACCGAATATGCATTTGAAATTGATGAATAGTAGTTTACATGCAACAATTAGGTCTAAAAGCTTAGACAACAGTGACAATAACCTAACACACACACACCTAAACACAACTAGGCCTATGCAATTGAATGCTAGTACTAGTACGGTTGACTACAGAATTTTGTTTATATACCAATCTTGAGGGAGAACAGTGGCATGGCAATCAAAAATTATATTGTGTAATGTCATGTAGTGAGTAGGTCATTCCATGATAACAGAATTACGCTGAGACTCCTATTTTTTACATTAAAATGTATGCTAAACAAAAAACATTGATTTCAAAGTTGAACAAATCATACAACTCTATGCACAAGGAGTACTTTGAACAATTTACACAGAAAATTTCACAAAAATACATTTACTGGTAGAACTGTGCAGATGCTAAATTTGGTAACAGTAAAATCTCCCTCTGTTTATGCAACCACATTTTCCAAAAACTTCAGATTCAAAGATGTTTGCAGAAAGAATGGAGTGTCAGCTATGACATGACACCTTGACTTTGAAATTCGATTTTGGTTATCGAATACACTATGTGAAGTGAATTTACAACCGGTAACAGAACAATGATTGCGGAATTACCTAATCGGTCTCTGATCTGTACAACACAGAAATGCATAATTATGGATATGAATTTCACTCTTCATGGTGATGTATCCTGAATTAGGTACACAAAAGGTAAAAATATGCAATATCTTACTTTGCATATTTGGGTATTATGCTACACACTGGCCATTATTCTCATGATCTCTGTCACCAATTAAGACCAAATTTGGTTGGTCCGGAACAAATCTGAACCAACTTCTATGTAGGGTACAGTACAGTACTAGAATTGCAAATTTCGTTAAATTTTGCTGCCGGCTATCCGACCATCATTAACAGGTCAATAAAACAGCTACATTTTTACAAACAGTAAAATGGCACGACCAACCGAAAATACTATGCATTAAAAAAAGGAGCGGACATTTTTCATTAATTAAGAGCTTAATACAAACATGCAACAATAGCAAGCCTATTGTCTTACAGTCAAAATATTATAGCCTATTATGGAACATGCAACTCTTGTAATGAAGCAGCTAATAAAATGTCATTCAAACATTTGCCAAAATGCATTACGCGGGAAAAGCAGTTCAAAAACTGCTCACCTAATGCAAGCAGGTTTCCTGTGTGACACAAAAAGATGGGGAATCTAACAGCAACAACTAGGATGGGTTGCTAATATGACTAGGATTGTGCCTTTGGCTTCTAGCCAACAAAAGAAAGTTGATATGAAAATCAATAGAACAGTAAAGAAATTAAAGTTAATGGCATGAGGAAGTCTATATAAAATAATTGCCTGTTTTTATGGTTGGCTTTTCTCTGGGCTACCTTGAAGCCAAGTAAGACATGTCTCATTATTTGAAGTAAAGTAAAACTTTCAGGTTTCAAACAATTATACTGCCTAAAGCTCATGCTGCAAAGTGGTGGGTGATAGCCTAACTATCGTTGACTATAGCATAGCATATCAAATCAAATTTTATTTGTCACATACACATGGTTAGCAGATGTTAATGCGAGTGTAGCGAAATGCTTGTGCTTCTAGTTCCGACAATGTAGTAATAACCAACGAGTAATCTAACCTAACAATTCCACAACTACTACCTTATACACACGAGCGTAAAGGGATAAAGAATATGTACATAAAGATATATGAATGAGTGATGGTACAGAATGGCATAGGCAAGATGCAGTAGATGGTATTGAGTACAGTATATACATATGAGATGAGTAATGTAGGGTATGTAAACATAAAAGTGGCATAGTTTAAAGTGGCTAGTGATACATGTATTACATAAAGACGGCAAGATGCAGTAGATGATAGAGTACATTATATACATATACATTATATTAAGTGGCATTGTTTAAAGTGGCTAATGATACATATGCATATGCACTCGAATGGGAAGAGAGCTTAAATTACGAGTTGAGATTTAGATATTACTTTTTTTTTCTCAAAGCACGTTTCACTCCAGTACCATCTTTTGAGGAGCTGCTCTCTGACAGGTGATAGGCTATTCTCTGTATGCTGTGCGCGTGCGATAAATAAGATACATGAGAACCAACGAAAATACACAGACAGCTTAATTCCCCTAAATTATGCAAATTAACCTATAGACTGATAAGCATGAGCGGTCAACTGTATTTTCGGCAGCTAACCAATTAACTGGTAAGATCCCTATTCAGTACAGTAGACTACTGTACCAGGGATCACGTTAGAGTTCAGAAATCTGCATTTTCAAAAATGCACACCATCAAAAGCTGCGTTTTAAACCATTTCCCACACGTTTTACGTTGAAAGTGTCTTTTTGTTTCAATAGGGTGATCAGGGGAGTGCAACTATAGTTCTTCTTCACAGAAAATACATTAGTGCAACACATTTGTCAGATAAAAGCTTAATTTACATCAGATGACAACAGAAGTGCAACACTATCTGGCTAACAGCCACACAAGTAAATTAGCTTACAATTTTAAAAATCAAGGTATTTTTTGCAAACACGATGCATGACCATCATATTTCTATTGTTTATCATAGAAAGAGCATAGCCAGCTACATTTCCTAATGTGTTGCTTGAAGTTAATCTAGCATTTTACCTGAGAAAAATAGGCTACACTGAGAAAATTACCTGAGAAAAGTGCCTACACATCAGTCAGAGCACAATGCCTGTTCGTGAATTCTCATTAGAGTGAAGTGCAACTGAAGCACAAAATTAGTATGATGCCTGGCAGAAATTACAATAAGCATTTTAGATCTGTGCTTAAAAAACACGGTAAGATACAGTATCTTAGGAAATCTCTTTTTCTGAGTGAAAAATGCAGAATTCTGCATTAACGCGTAATGAACTATGGTCTTCTTTACTGTACCCAGTTGTGCTTCACTGTACTGTGCAAACTTGTGAAACAGACGTCTAGGATTGGTGATCGGACCAAATCTGAACCAATCATGGAAGTCTACGCTGCTGCTACTCTGTTTATCTTATATGCATAGTCACTTTAACTATACATTCATGTACATACTATGTAAATTGGCCCGACCAACCAGTGCTCCCGCACATTGGCTAACCGGGCTATCTGCATTGTGTCCCACCACCGGCCAACCCCTATTTTTATGCTTCTGCTACTCTCTGTTTATCATATATGCATAGTCACTTTAACGATACCTACATGTACATACTGCCTCAATAAGCCTGACTAACAGGTGTCTGTATATAGCCTTGCTACTCTTTTTTCAAATGTCTTTTTACTGTTGTTTTATTTCTTTACTTACCTACACATACCTTTTTCCCCCCACACCATTGGTTAGAGCCTGTAAGTAAGCATTTCACTGTAAGGCGCACGTGACAAATAAACTTTGATTTGATTTATGTTTTGGACAAATCGAGGCCGGCCTAAACTGACCAAAAAAACTGTCTGTGGACGTTGAAATCAAGGCCATGGCGGACTGACCAAACGTCCATGGACGTCCGGTGTCAGTCGGTTCAGATGCCAGTTCCAGTAAATGGAAAGAAAGTGGTCTCATGGGCAGTTGTCAGTAAGAGCTGGGAGAGATAACATTAACTGGGGGGGTAAATCAGACCCATTTTACTTTTTCCACAACAAAGAAATATGTTACAACCTTATTCTAAAACGTATTACATTGCCCCCCCCCCCAAATCTAGACACAATACCCCATAATGACAAAGCAAAAGCAGGTTTAGACATTTTTGCAAATGTATTAAAAATAAACTGAAATATCACAATTACATAAGTATTCAGACCCCCCCTTACTCAATACTTTGTTAAAGCATATTTCAGGTCTCTCCAGAGATGTTCGATCGGGTTCAAGTCCGGGATCTGGCTCGGCCACTCAAGGACATTTAGAGACTTGTCCCGAAGCCACTCCTGTATTGTCTAGCCTAATAGTTAGAGCGTTAGGCCAGTAGCCGAAAGGTTGCTGGAGTGAATCCCCGAGCTGACAAGGTAAAAATCTGTCATTCTGCCTCTGAGCAAGGCAGTTAACACACTGTTCCCTGGGCACCAAAGATGTGGATGTCGATTAAGGCTGCCCCCCACACTGCTCTGATTCAAAAGGAGTTGGGTTAAATGTGGAAGACACATTTCAGTTAAGGCATTTAGTTAGTACTCCTGACTAGGTCTCCCCCTTTCCCTTTCTTGGCTCTGTGCTTAGGGTCGTTGTCCTGTTGAAGATTCAACCCAGTCTGAGGTCCTGAGCATTCTGGAGCAGGTTTTCATCAAGGATCTCTCTGTACTTTGCTCTGTTCATCTTTCCCTCGATCCTGACTCCCAGTCCCTTCCACTGAAAAACATGCCCATAGCATACTGCTGCCATCAACTTGCTTCACTGTAGGGATGGTGCCAGGTTTCTTCCAGATGTGACACTTGTCATTCAGAGTTCAATTTTGGTTTCATCAGACCTGAGAATCTTGTTTCTCATGGTCAGAGAGTCCTTTAGGTGCCTTTTGGCAAACTCCAAATGGGCTGTCATGTGCCATTTACAGATGAATGGCTTCCGTCTGGCCACTCTACCATAAAGGCCTGATTGGTGGAGTGCTGCAGAGATGGTTCTCCCATCTCCACAGAGAAACTTTGGCGCTCTGTCAATCAGAGTGACAATCGGGTTCTTGGCCACCTCCCTGTCCAAGGCACTTCACCCCCGATTACTCAGTTTGGCCGGGCGGCCAGCTCTAAGAAGTGTTTTGGGGATTACAAACTTCTTCCATTTAAGAATGATTGAGGCCACTGTGTTCTTGGGTACCTTCAATGCTGGAGAAATGTTTTGGTACCCTTCCCCAAATCGGTGCCACGACACACACAATCCTGTCTCGGAGCTCTACGGACAATTTCTTGCTCTGACACGCACTATTAACTGTGGGACATTATATACAAGTGTGTGCCTTTCCAAATCATGTTCAATCAATTTAATTTACCACAGGTGGACTCAAAATCAAGTTGTAGAAAAATCTCAAGGATGATCAATGGAAACAGGATGCACCTGAGCTCAATTTCGAGTCTCATAGTAAAGGGTCTGAATACTTATTTACATGGATGTTTTTTTTGGGGGGGGTTTATATAAATTTGCAAAAATTCCTAAAAACCTGTTTCTGCTTTGTCATTATGGGGTATTGTGTGTAGATTGTTTTCATCAATGTTTTTATTTAATCCATTTCAGAATAGGGCTGAATACTTTCCGAGTACACCAACAGTATGCCAGTTGGAGGGAGGACAGTAGTAGGTGATTCAATGGTGGTTTGCGACTACTATGATTTCCCATTGTTGACAATTGCAGTAATTTCATTAATTATTACTTAATAATTGATTAACAAAAATCAGTAAAAACACTAACTAATTGGTAGGTCTACATTTACTCGTTACTTCTGTGAACGTTCATTATCCTCCCTCCACATGAGGGAGATACATTTGAAAATATCTTAAAGACGTGGGATTTTGCTAACGGAATTACAGGGCACAAGGAAAAGTTTCTTCAACTTAAAGGCAAATAATTTCTCTAAAACTAAAAATAATTGTTGATATTACTTGGCAGGGGTCTTTACTTCAACATTATGTTTTGATTTATTTCTAATACCTTTTATGACTTTCTGGTAGATATTTTTAAAGACCCCTTTCCATCTTTTTTGCCAGAAATCAATGCCTAATTTGCAAAAATACATATGTTTTTAATGCATCTGTACCTTTAATTTCCAAAAATATAGACTCTTCGCTTTCATTTGACACCCAATTTGATATGCTCCTACAAACTTCACGTTGGTGCTCATAGGTTCTTTTACATGGAAACGACCATGTATAGTGTTATAGGTTACTACCTACTTGGAATAGGTCTCCCATGTTAAATATTTACCATCATTGGGATGACCTGTAGATTATCGTGCTAGTCTTGAGCACCAAACTATACCATTACAAACCCAACACAAGTGCAATGGACAAGCCATTACATCAACTAGTTAAGTTAATCATTAAAAACAGTCCAAGCACATCTTTCAAATGATCTTCTCCTCCTGGTAATGCATCTTTGTTCATGGATGGCGAGGCATTACCAAGAAACCAGCAGCAATTTACCCAGTCATGCCTGGGAACTGTGGAGGGGTTGCAGGCCTCTAACTACACCTGCTACATGCCTGTTAATATGCAAATAAAGTCGATATTGTGGCAGCGGCATTTTGTCAGCTAATGTGGAGATTGGGTCCAAGACAGATTATTAACATATGAATACTTGCAGTCATTAGGTAGGCCTAGGTTATTTATATTTCAAATGTAAATATCTAATATGCTTGGTGCTCCTCTCTTGCTTGTAATGAAATAGAAAATGGACTGCAATAGCAGGCCAAGTAACGTTAACATCTCACATCATGACAAATGTACCCACTACCGGGTTTCGTTATCATAGTTTTCCCTCCAATGACTTCAACAACCTAGTTACATTAGCAAGCGTTACAATAATTGACTCAGTGACAGCAACAACAAAAAACTGACCTGGTGACATTCTGCAAGCCATGTTTTTTAAAGGAACGTGAAATGATCCCCATACACCGTAGTTAGTTAGCGATCATAGAGAGTAGGATTCTGACGTAGCCCCTCCCCCTCTTGAATTCATAGAAACATTTATGTAGCTACGTTCGTTACTCACTGCAGCAAATACAGGCATAAACGAGCTAAATACTAATTTAAGACAAATACCTGGCTAGCTAGCGGGGGTGTAAGTTATTCGTGGTAAATCTTATGTCTAACTAACCATAGAGCTCCAATGCAGACAAATATTACATTAGCCTTCCCCTTTGTTAGCTAGCGCTATTGACGAACATCTCATGAAGTCGCTACTGCTAACGTTAGCTGGCTAGCTAACTAATGTTGACACTTAAAGCAAAGTATTATGAAACGGGGCTAACTCTACATGACACACACACACAACTACACACCAACACAGGTAACCAAAATGACATGATAAAAGAAGCAAAAATATACTAACTCCAGCAGCGATTTGGGCTCTCACCTCTTCGCTCCCACTTGAGCTGTACCCAGCCTCCGCTAAGCTCTTGTGGTTCGACTCTATCCCAAGTAAGCGCAAGTGAGACTGGTCCTCGTTTAACGAGAGAACCAGGCTTGTGGGCCTTGGGCCTCCAGCATTAGTCACATCGTCAGCTTCTACCCCTGATCGGTCGAGTTGCCATCGCTTCTCAGAACGCAAGCGGCTGCGAGACGACCAAGGCCGACCAGGGAAGCGACCTCGGGGTGCAGCAGTACCAACTTGGCCTCCTATGGCAGCCGCGGTTGCTGATCCGCATCCCGCTGCCGCCATCATAGCTTCAAAAACAACACCGATAGCAACTTGAGGTGAGACAAGAGGGAAGGCGCGAGATAGGGAGGGGGGACCTGCAAGGCTGCCGGGAAATGAAGTATGTCCAAGGAAAGCTTCACAGGGTAACTTGCAAATCTTTATTTAAATGATGATTGGAATTTATAGGAGTGGTGTGTGTAATACAATATGTAATGCAAGTAATAAACCCATTTAATATTAAACAAAGGACACATTGCTCGATCATCGTTTCATTACAACCATTACGTTTATTGATAATTAACTACAAGGCCCAGCTTCCCTCCATACAAAAAAATACACATTTTGTGAATGGCCATCTACCGCTGTACCAATATTTTTAGGCTTGTCCCTATTCCTCAGTGGCGGAGCGGCTTGTCCTCGTCTTTTGATATGATCATACAAATTGAACCACTATGCATTATGTGCGCGCTCCTCACATGAGAGAGAGAGAGTCAATGCACTTAAATCAAGCTCTAAACATAATTTGAAAATAAGAATTGAAAACATCCACAAGTCTAGGCCTATATTTTTTTGCATTGATAAGAGGAGAATTATGGTTGCATATTGTAGTAAACTTCCCTGATGGAAATTATTCACAGAATAAGACAGGCAGGTTAACAGTAATTTTGCAACTGCAAGGCACATATTTTGCATATATTTTGCATTGCAATTCAGATAATCTGCACCGTCAGCAATCATAGGTGATTTACTACAAGCAAAAGTTAATTACACTGTTGAAATATATTTGAATTTAAGTGCCAAAACATACGTTTCTATGTACGCTATCTGAACTACATTACCCACAATGAACGGGGGGGGGGGGGGGGCAATATGGACGTCACATCCCCCTCTTCAGAAAACTGGAGTAGGAAGCGGAAAGGAACAAGTTGAAATTCTCTTTTGTGTTGATGGTTTGAGCTGTTTAACGTTAAGTTGTCAAGCAATTTAGAGCTATTTGACATATATATAATTAAAGATTACAGGTAAAAGCCTCGGGAAATATTATTAATGATGTATTTTCTGTAATAGAGGACAATTGCTGTTAACATTGTAGCATATATTGTTAGCCATCCAGTACGCAGTATTTTCGACTGCTTTTTCAAAACTTAGCTACTAGCCTACACATTTCGCCTTAAAATATTTCAGATCGCAAAATTGGTGTTTAAATATGTTATTTTATCGTGTAATCTGAGCAGATAGCCAGGCAAAAGCTAGGTGGAAACACAAGACTTGTTCCATTCTTTATCGATAGGGGGCACCCTCGTATTTTACAGACGGGCAGTTCCATGAAGCCTAAATGTGCCAGTCTAGATCTTCAAAATACCCTCTCACTTTTATACTCTTCCATCATACTTCAAGGTCTCTTTGAAAAGCTGTCAATACGAAGGGGGAAATAACAGGAAATCAACATGAACCTAGAGCGCCTTCCCAATGAGGAAAAACTCACCCTCTGCAGGAAATACTATTTAGGTAAGTTGGTAAGTCTGAACCACCAAGTGTTGTTTTTCTCTAATTATAAGCCACGTGACCAGGGGATTTCTGTCCCCTGGCATGGTTCAAAGAGAAAAACATTGCATGAGCTATCCAATGTTAGTGTTTACAACGTGTGTATGTAACGGATGTGAAATGGCTAGCTAGTTAGCGGGTGCGCGCTAGTAGCATTTCAATCAGTTACGTCACATGCTCTAAGACTTAAGTAGTGTTGCCCCTTGCTTTGCAAGGGCCGTGGCCTTTGTGGAGCGATGGGTAACGACCGTGCTTCGTGAGCAACCATTGTTGATGTGTGCAGAGGGTCCCTGGTTCGCGCCCGGGTCGGGGCGAGGGGATGGTTTAAAGTTATACTGTTACATTGATGCTGTTGACCCGGATCACTGGTTGCTGCGGAAAAAGGAGGAGGTTGAAAGGGGGGTGAGTGTAACGGATGTGAAATGGCTAGCTAGTTAGCGGGTGCGCGCTAGTAGCATTTCAATCAGTTACGTCACTTGCTCTGAGACTTAAGTAGTGTTGCCCCTTGCTTTGCAAGGGCCGTGGCTTTTGTGGAGCGATGGGTAACGCTGCTTCGTGGGCGACCGTTGTCGATGTGTGCAGAGGGTCCCTGGTTCGCGCCCGTGTCGGGGCGAGGGGACGGTTTAAAGTTATACTGTTACATGTATATATATATATATATATAAGTAATGCAAGAATCATGTAGTAATACTGTAATGACTTTCTATCTCAGGGGGATTTGCATTCCTTCCGTTCCTGTGGCTGGTGAATGTGGTGTGGTTTTTCAAAGAGGCCTTTGTAAAGCCAACATATACTGAACAACTTCAGATCAAAACATGTGAGTGTCAATCTGCCAATCAGAGTCTATGCACACAGAGAAAGTGCTGTTAATTAATATAACTCAAGATCCCTGTACAAATTATTAGTAGTCCAGGTTTGTTGTGGCACATCCACATACTGAATAAATAATACATTTATGTTACAGGTTGTGTGTCTTATGAGATGTAGGCCTATGATCCATGATGAGATAAGATGATCCAGCTAAAACATAAAGTTGGCTTTGTATTAGTTTAACATTAGTGTAAGTATTAGTTAAAGCATGCAGTTTCTATGCAAACATGACTACAATAAATTACATCTCTCTTTCAGATGTAAAGCGATCAGGGCTGGGGTTGCTACTGTGGGTTGCAGTACTCACCACATGGATAACCATATTCCAACACTTCAGAGCAGAATGGGGTGAAGTGGGCGACTACCTCTCCTTCACCATTCCACTTGGCATTCCCTGAGACAGACAAGGCGGGGAAACAAGAACGCTTCCTACTGTATAAACCTTTACCATGACAGAATTAATAGACAAATCTAACATAGGTTGAAATGGTTAAATGTGTAGTTGATCTCAATGGATAATCATGGTAATTTTTTCTGGGCTTTAATGAGTGGGAAGATGTCCTATGAACACTGCACCTTTCCCCCAAATTGTGTGTAGTGTGTGGATGTCTCAACACGTTTGAGTAAATTTGGAAGGTTATACAGGCGAATGGTATGTATGACAAAAATAAATAGCAAATTCATTAACTTTATAAATTAAATGGAAGTGTATGTGTTTTTTATTTGCTGTAATAAAGTTTTCGGTTTAGATGCCAGATTGTGGTCTGGTGTGCATTTCATTAGACATTTGGCTCCTATGGATAATATGAATGGTATGAGCATAGCTTTGGATAACAATATCCAATTGGATTTGTGTTTAATATGTCAGTATTTGTTTAACACTGCTCACGATAACAACATAGTTATTCCAGATAATAATATTCATAGTATCCTTTGTACTCTGTGTAAACAATTCCAACAGTGATGAGATATTAGCCAGTAAAGTACTTTATGATTGCAGAATTATGATTTTTAAGTGCTTAAATGAGGTCCGCTTCTGGCCAATCTCTTAGGCGCCTATTATGAAATTCAATCCATCTGTAGCAAATGTTAGCCCCCCTCTTCAGGATCATGGTTGATGCCATTTTTAGGTACTCAGTCAGACTCTACTTCTATTACCAACCGACGCCATGGCAGGAAGGACATGTCATCCCACCAGCTCCAGTACTTAACAAGTCCATTGAGTCTGCCAGGGTTGTATAAGTCACACGACTGTCTGCTCTAAATGGGGTCAAGGGGCAGTGGATGTAAACCCAAATCACATGTGTGTGATGGATGGTCATAAGATACCCAATCGATGAGGTGCTAAGACCTGTGACATGCGGGGGGCTTATATGACATTGTTGTGGATGTGGTGTCAGTGTAATTGTAGAACATGATGTTCACCCTGCATGTCATGATGACCTAATTATTAATAAGGTCGTTTTAATCATCTCCCCCAATCCCTCTCCAGGACAAAGTGGCTCGGGGAGACTGGCCAACATTAATCACAGATTTGTTCATCCCTCTCTTTGGGATTATGATCATCTCTGTAGAAATTATAGAATTAATACACATTTTGAATCATTTTTCTTTAGAATATAAAGACTTCCAAATAAGGCCAATGTGATTGAAGATTAGTGTGCTTAACACCTGCTTCACATTGATCAAAAGATCATTACATAAACAATGTAACAGAAAATTCTGAAGTATGTAGACCTATAAAATAAATGTTGTAACATCTTTAACATTCCAGTGTTTGGTAAAATATTGTTACAGGGTGTGACATTGACAATGTTTGAGACCTTGTTCAACCTCTGTTTAATAAGTTTAGGATTTTTTTTAAATCCTCATGCCCCAGTTGATAACCCGGGATAAACACAGTTTATGCAGTGTAGGCCTAATGGATACCATCATTCCAATTAAGCCTGTCAAAATAAAATTGCAATATTTAATTAGTTTTCAACGAATCTGTAGCAGCAATTATTGAGCAGTCCAGTCCGTTATGCAGTCTATCCCTAGAAGGAAGCGTCTGAACTGTTGCCTGGCAGAACACTGTATTGAGATTACCGCTTTTGGCAGTGTTGATGCCAATTGCCAAATTAACAAAAGGGGCTCCCAACAGGTGTCAAGGAAAACGACCATGTACGTTTAATTAAAGAGGTGCATTATCACACGTACACTATATGATTTTGATGGAGAATATCGTAACAGTTCTTCATATTTAGGTTGATATTATCGGGAGGAGTGTACCTTAAGGCAGGTCCCTACGCTATCGAAGCATTTGAGAACAACTAAAAAAGCATTTGAGAACAACTAAAAACCAAATCATAATTCACATAATTCCCAAACAGGCTGGTGGTGAATCCAAAGCAATGCAGGGTGCCCCACAGCGAAGTTCCCGCCTCATTATGTAACTCCTGCTATCATAAATACAGACCTTAACTGGAACTTCCACAGTTTATGTCAGGGAAAAGGGCAGAGTCAGATACACGGACGCAGCAATCCATCCTATTGGCAGTCAGAACATAATAGGACTTGCAGGCATCTCATAACGGTAAGTGCTAACGACTCTACGTCTCAGTCGGGATTTTACACGGTGACCCTTCCCAGCAACAATTTGAAAGGTCTTTGAGGTTCAAGCGGATTCGGTATTATTTACTGCAATATTCCAGATTTGACAAGGACTATAAAAACCATCGCTGTAGCCTTTACGAATCAATCACTTTCTGAACCACAGCAGTGAAGAAGCGGGTATATTATGGTTGAATTATTTCTTGCTTCATTCTAACAACTTACATTAGGCTAATAGTTTCTCGAATAGACCTACATTTATTGGACTATCATTTTTCCCATATGCTATTTCTTCCTGTGGCCTAGAATATTCGTAACATCCCCGGCCCATACTGGTGTGAAAGGCTGTAGCAATCACCGCATATTTTATTTTTTACCTCAGACGCCAAATGGACTTCGATCTGCCACCCACTTTTCCAGCCAGCGGTATAGCATGGGAGAGGGTCCTGCCGCCTCTTCTTCCCGGGCTCAACGGGACATTCGGGCTGTACTCATTCACTCCGTCGGAGCTGCTCACCCCAGTGACGGAGCACACTGGCTCTGCACAGGTAGGTTTATTCCCGTTACACTGCATGCAGTGCTCTAATTTCTCAATGATCAAACCATTTCTGGATTCATTTTTATATCAATTTTGTCTCAATGAGGTAGTCTTGATTAATTAATTTTATGTTTTACTTTCTATATTCTACTGACATTTTAATGAATGCCCATTTACTGCAGATGCTCTTGCATTTTCTTATCATTTGAATAGAATTACATAAAAGTAGATTAAACCAGCAGTAATAGAGCAGCAATAGTGTCAATTTGAGTAGTAATATTGGGTATCTTCCCCTGTTGCCAGGTGTGTTGTGACCACAGTCGATTCACAGTTCAGGTTGATGTAAAACACTTCAACCCAGAGGAGTTGATGGTCAAGGTGACAGGAGACTTTGTGGAGGTCCAAGGGAAACACAAAGAGAAAAAAGTAAGCAACTACTGTGTTACATGTATTATGCAAGAGTTGTTCTCTGTTCATAAACACACTGTCATAGTGTGATGACAGACATTGAATATAGCCTGGTTGCTATGCAGTCTGTTTCTGCTTCAGACAACTACTGACCAAACAGACTGGAACCCAGTCCACTTGTTAGCCTGAAAACGAGCATTCCTCACTGACTGTGTTCACTATATCGTGTGTTTGCAGGATGGGTCGGGACTGGTGACGCGACAGTTTAACCGGCGCTACAGGATTCCAGAGGGAGTGGACTCCATGGCTCTGGAGTCAGCTGTGTCGCCTGAAGGCATCCTCATCATATCTGCCCCTATGCTGCAGGGGGAGAACTCCACACACCGGTCCCACTCAGAACCATGAGCATACACACCATAAGAACAAACACACAATCCATAGGAACCAGTGTTGGGGGGGGGGGGGGGGGGGGGTAGTAAACTACATGTAGTTCAACTAGTAATTTAACTACATTTTGCAGTAGCTTGGTGGCAGTTCATATCTTGGTAGTATTTAGTAGTTTGCTACACAGCAAAAAAAAGTAGTTAACTACTGGAACTACACACTACTTTTTTTGCAAATAGAAAATATGGGTGAAGTAGGCAATCATTTCCTTTCTTTTTCAGTATTACCCCTTTCTAATTCTCATTTGAAACAGTTGTGTTTAATATGCTAAATTACACATTCTGTTAACATCTTACTCCAGAGTGATCTGTTCTTGCAATTTGTAGTCTGACATTTCAAATATAGTTTTCGCAAAGTAGTTTGCAATTTTTCAAATTAACTTTAGTTAAAGAAAATAAAAATGTAGTTATGGGTAACTTTAATGTAGCTTAACTTCTTCCAGTGTGAAGTAATTGGTGACTTGGTAAACTGTACACACACCAAATAAGGATAGAAGCAAAAATACAGGCAAGCTCTCCTCCAACAGACATATCAAACACTCACCAAGGAGCTGGTGCCTGCCTGTACCAAAACACCCATTAACTAAGCCGTCACACTATTAGAATTCCCTGCTCTCTCTCCCTCTGAGGTTTGTATATATTAACAGGACAGATTCCTCATTTAAAAGCATCCCTCATCCTAAATAATCCCATTTAACTCATCAATCTTAATATTTTTATGGAACCATTCATTGTAAATATGATATAAAACCATTGAAAATGTTGATTTGATTGTGTGGCGTGTCTAATGCCCTCTAAATCATGTGTAAATGTTTTAACACTCAGATTATCAAGTATGTTCACAAAACCCAACAGTAAGGTTGTTGTATATTTTCTAACTATTCATTGTAAAAAGAGAATTTGTTAACAAAAATAAATGCACTATATATTTCGGTACAAAAATAAAAATGCTGTTGAATTGATTGTTGTTTTTGTTCCATGTGTGTGCTCACCACCAGTGATCACGCTTCCTGGAATTCATCCAACAGTCCACAGTCGCTGAAAGAAAAAACATCTATTTTTAGAGCATGTTCCAAGGTTGCTTCAACACTTTGCATAGCCAAATATTATATCACTCTACGAACCATATCTGTGTCTGCAATGAGAAGACAAAACAATCAGCATAACACATGATTTAACAATACAGTGCATTCGGAAAGTATTCAGACCCCTTGACTTTTTCCACATTTTGTTATGTTACAGCTTTATTCTAAAATAGATTAAATCGTTTTCCCCCCTCTATCTACATACAATACCCCATAATGACCAAGCAAAACAGGGTTTTGATTTTTTTTTGCAAATAAAGAACTGAAATATGACATTTACATAAGTATTCAGACCCTTTACTCAGTACTTTGTTGTAGCACCTTTGGCAGCGATAACAACCTCGAGTCTTCTTGGGAATGACGCTACAAGCTTGGCACACCTGTATTTGGGGAGTTTCTCCCATTCTTCTCTGCAGATCCTCTCAAGCTCTGTCAGGTTAGCTATTTTCAGGCCTCTCCAGAGATGTTCGATCAGGTTCAAGTCCAGGCTCTGGCTGGGCCACTCAAGGACATTCAGAGACTTGTCCCGAAGTCACTCCTACATTGTCTTGGCTGTGTGCTTAGGGTCATTGTCCTGTTCTAAAAACCTGTTTTTGCTTTGTCATTATGGGATATTGTGTGTAGATTGATGAGGATTTTTATTTTTATTTAATCAATTTTAGAATAAGGCTGTATACAGTGCCTTCAGAAAGTATTCATACCCCTGGACTTATTCCACATTTTGTTGTGTTACAGCCTGAATTCACAATTTATGAAATATTTATTTTCGCAACCATCTATGTTTTTAGAAATTATTCCACATTTATTGAGAATGAAATACAGAAATTTGTAGAAGCACCTTTGGCAGTGATTAAGCTGTGAATCTTTCTGGGTAAGTCTCTAAGAGCTTTTCACACCTGGATTGTGTAACATTTGCCCATTATTTTTTTCAAACTCTGTCAAATGGGTTGTTGATCATTGCGAGACAACCGTTTTCAGGTCTTGCCATAGATGTTCAAGTCGATTTAATTCAAAACTTACTCAGCCACTCAGCCAACATTGACCTTCTTCTTGGAAACCAACTCCAGTGTAGATTTGGCCTTATGTTTTAGATTACTGTCTTGCTGACAGGTGAATCGGCGTACACATCACGGACAAACTGAAATGGTCCACCCACACAGACAGCGACACAGAGAGCGTCTCTTCAACCTCAGGAGGCTGAAGAAATTTGACTTGTCACCGAAAACCCTTAAACGTTTACAGATGCACAATCGAGAGCATCCTGTCGGGCTGTATCACCGCCTGCTCCGCCCACAACCGTAAGGTTCTCCAGAGGGTAGTGAGGTCTGCACAATGCATCACCGGGGACAAACTACCTGCCCTCCAGGACACCTACAGCACCCGATATCACAGGAAGGCCAAAAAGATCAAGGACAACAACCACCCGAGCCACTGCCTGTTCACACCGTTATCATCCAGAAGGCGAGATCAATGCATCAAAGCTGGGACCTAGAGACTGAAAAACAGCTTCTATCTCAAGGCCATCAGACTGTTAAACAGCCATCACTAACAGAGTGGCTGCTGCCAACATAGAATCAAATCTCTAGACACTTTAATAATTCATGTAATAAATTGGATGTAATACATGTATCACTTGTCACTTTAAACAATGCCACTTTATATAATGTTTACATACCCTACATTACTCATCTCATATGTATATACTGTACTCTATACCATCTACTGCATCTTCCCTATGCCGCACGGCCATAGCTCATCCATATATGTATATGTACACTGTCGGAACTAGAAGCACAAGCATTTCGCTACACTCGCAATAACATCTTCTAACCATGTGTATGTGACCAATAAAATTTTATTAGATTTGAATTAATCTCCCAGTGTCTGGTGGAAAGTAGACTGAAGCATGTTTTCCTCTAGGATTTTGCCTGTGTTTAGCTCCATTCAGTTTTTTTAATCCTGAAAAACTCCCCAGTCCTTAACGATTACAAGCATACCCATAACATAATGCAGCCACCACCATGCTTGACAATATGGAGAATGGTACTCAGTAATGTGTTGTATTGGATTTGCCCCAAACATAGCACTTTGTATTTAGAACAAAAAGTTAATTTCTTTGCCACATTTTTTGCAGTTTTACTTTTTAATACCTTATTGCAAACATGATGTATGTTTTGGAATATTTTTATTCTGTACAGGCTTCCTTCTTTTCACTGTCATTTAGGTTCGTTTTGTGGAGTAACTACAATGTGGTTGAACAATCCCCAGTTATTTCCTATCACAGCCAATAAACTAACTGTTTTAAAGTCACTATTGGCCTCATGGTGAAATCCCTGAGCGGTCTCCTTCCTCTCCGGCAACTGAGTAAGCAAGGACACCTGTATCTTTGTAGTGACTGGGTGTATTGATACACCATCCAAAGTGTAACTAATAACTTCACTATGCTCAAAGGGATATTCAATGTCTGCTTTTTTTCTTCCTCTTTGTTTACCCATCTACCAATATGTGCCCTTCTTTGCGAGGCATTGGAAATCCTCCCTGGCCATTGTGGTCGAATCTGTGTTTGAAATTCACTGCTCAACTGAGGGACCTTAAAGATAATTGGATGTGTGGGGTATATAGATGAGGTAGTCATTCAGAAATTATGCTAAACACTATTATTGCACACAGATTGAGACCATGCAACTTATTATGTGACTTGTTCAGCACATTTTTACTCCTGAATTTATTTAGGCTTGCCATAACAAAGTGGTTGAATACTTGACGCAAGAGATTTTTCAGCTTTGAATTTTTCATTATTGTAAAGATTTCTAATAACATAATTCCACTTTGACACTATGGGGTATTGTGTAGGCCAGTGACAACAAAAAAATCTCTATTTAATCGATTTTAAATTCAGGCTATAACACAAAATGTGGAAAAAAGTGAATACTTTCTGAAGACACTGTAATTACCCTGAAAATATATTAAGTTCATTATCTTAATGAGGAATGGAAAGGTCAATTAAATAAATGACGAAGGATGTACTGTATCTAGGGAACATATACCAGTTCTTTACCTGATTTGCTCCTTCACCCACTTCCTCTGCTGCCTTAAGACCATCAGTAAGGGGTCGTCTTTAAACTCCTGCTCGTCTGAATCTTAATGGGGAAAAAATATGCAGTTAAAATGTCGCTGTGCAGATAACAAAAGTAACTTTAGGAGCAGTTGATTACATGACCGATTCTTTTTGTTCTAACTTTAGTTACTTTCCAGCAAAGCTATGCCAGGTGTTCATAATATGTTATATTAGATCACATGTTAATTGTACAAAGGTATAAATAGCCAGAAATATACACATGAAAACCGATAACTGTCACTGGTTCACACGGTCAATGTACTCCTGTAACAGAAGACTATGGCATCACTCAATTGTTATGCTGCCCTATATAGTTAGCAAAAGACCTCTTCAGCATTTAGGGCAAAATCCTAACTTATTATTTCGAGTAAGTAATGCATGTATAGGAATGGGATTTTCAGGAAAAAGTTGTTTGGATTCAGTTCCGGTGGAACTTGACTGGAGGCTATATATACACTGTATTATATGGCCAGAGTCTATTCCACCTCTGCTACCTAGAGTGTTAAGGTCAGCAGTCCCCACTGCACCAGGCAGTCTCACCTTCAGCCTCCTGCAGCAGCTGAGCTACGACCTCCCGGGGCTGCTGTGCACTGGGAGGCGGGGCGGGGGACTGTGGGGGCGCGTATCTGGGAGAGTCAGAGGACACAGTCGTTCTGGGCGGGTCCGGGGAGTCCATGGTCGGGAACATTACCTCTGAAACTACCTGCCAAGGTAAATTAATATGCTTTACTCATCTAATATCTTTATTTAAATTAAACTAAGCTGGATAAATTAATAAAGTAAATGAATATTATTGTAACACTGAAAAATTAATAACAGTCTTTCTTCAATGTATTAATGGCATCTAGCATCGGTGATGCTGATGACCCACGGTGTTAACTGACCTGTCCAAGGGTAATGTGTATGGGAGAGGGTGGTGGAGCACAATCTCCAGGGCGGCCCTCTCTCACTACCCCTGGCCCGCTTTCCTGTTGCCCCCAGTCTCTGCTGGGCTCCTCTCTCCATGGGGTGACCCTGTCTTTACCTCTGGTGCTGTGTTGGCTCACACTCCAATCTGTATAGCTGGGCCTCTCAGCATGGTCTGCATCACCAACGTGATGCCTACAGAGATATTGTCATTGAGTTTTCAGACTGGACCACATAATGCATCTGTTTCACATGTCATTCAATCAAAATGTCACCCCTCTTAGATACAGGTCATACCTGACTGATTTCTTCTTTCTGCAGGACGGCCCTGTCCGCTTTTCACTCCTCTCCTCCTGTAGTGTCTCCTTTTTTGTCCTCTCAGTTCTCCTCTGTTGAACTGCCCACTCTTCCTCTGTGGTCTCAGACGAGGCGGGCGGTGGTGGAGAGGACTCATGTTTACTAGTGGGCTCCTCAGTGGAGGTGTCTGTGGAGCTGAACTGGGCTTTGGGCTGCCTGACGGTCCGGTCGGCCCAAGAGACCTCCCTCCTCTTTGGGCTCCTCTAGTGGCTGGGTGGAGGGGAGAGGGGCTGAGCGGTATAAGGAAGGATGTCACAGAGGAGGTGCATGTAGGGACAGACCGGGGTATCCGGCTGCAACTTGGAGACGGTGGGGCTGGAGATGGGGAGGGAGAGGGCAGCTGCAGGGGAGAACGGTCCATGGGGGACACTGGTCTCCTGGGGGGCTGGGGTGAAGGAGCGGTTAACTATACGAGTGGAATATGCAGGGTGAGGATTCCGCTGTACCTAACGAAGGGAAACAAATCAAATGATCTGTGATTAGCTAAATGCATTGGAAAATCCTACCACACAATGGCAGACATTTCAAAGAGACATCAAAACATCTTTCTAATAGCAGGTGTAGTAGACAGGAGGGTAAGTACCTTGTGTGCCTGCCAGCTGACAGAGTGCTGATGAAAGGTGTGAACCTGCTGTGGGTTTGACTGAACCCACTGACTGGCCTGCTCCATCTTCCTCCTCAGACGCCACTGAAACAGGATGTCCTCCTCTGGGCGTGTGCGGGGGTCAGGGGGACCAACCACAGACAATTTGGGCACGGTTCCAGCATAGAGGTCTGCTGAGCTTAGGTTCCCCACAACTTGAGGAAGCGGTTGCACAAGAAGAGTTATTGCAATATGTGTATTCAGATATAAAGTGAGAATAAAGAGTGTTGCAAAAGGAAACTAAATCGTGACCATGAGAAATGAGGGATGTGGCAAGAGCACAGAATAACAGTGGCTCTGGGAGTTTGAAAAAGCAATATCATGTGGTTGAGACAAGGGAAATTCATGCAAATCAGATGTTTTGAACTTCCCCACCCCCATGACTCACCAGTGGTTGAGTTGATAAGACTGGTAATTATAGGCCTTTGGACTGGCTCATCTATGCTCACAGGGGAGGACAAATTGGAGCAGCCCAGGCCCTCAGAGCTGATGGGGATAGATCCACTACTGAGTGAGTGCTCACTGAAAACATCAAATTTATTTTTTGTAAGACTAATCCAATTCCAATTTTCCACATTGCAACTGACTGAATTACATTTAATTGACCCCAACCCTGCTCAGGTTATTCCATTCCTCCCAGCATATCTACCTTCTGTGTAGCAGTCTACTGGCCTTCTCCTGTAGATGCAGTATCTCGGAGTCTCCAAGGTCACCATGAGAAGAGTCTGACAGGCCCTGCCAGGGCATCAGAAAGAGAGGCCAGTGAGTGCACTAGAGGCATCATCTCCTGTCACCATTTCTATCACCAACATTCTAGAACATTCACAATGTTGTGTAACTGTGAGCCCTCAGCGGGTTCCGTTTTGAAAACGCTTTATGGATCGGTTCTATGAAAGTTCACGTCAGTTGCATATCGAGTTTAGCTCATTCCCTCAGGGATATGCAGCAAGCTGGATATGGAGCGGTGTTTTGACCAGAAGGGGTATCAACAAAGGCATCAAACACAGTTGCATAATCAAAGGGAACAGCTTCTAACTAGTTCATATAAACACATTGGTTGGGCAGGACATGTCGTCTGGTGTTGGTATGCAAATATTTATGAGGAGAGGGACTCTGCAAGTGGTGGTCTTTCTTCCAATACATCTCAACCATTCTGGCTCTTGCACACTTGACAGCATTACATAAACCTGTCCAATACCAATATATCTCACCATCTCAAACACAAACTCTTACCAAAACATAGGATGAACAGAACAATGTTGTTCCATTTAACACCACTAGATGGCTACACTGACCCCACCAATTCAATGTACACTTGTAACAACAAGGTTCGTCACACACCATGGCACTAAGATCAAGGAGTCCCCTTGTTTTATAGAGCCAGCAAATCTTTTAGTGAGTTTCAATGAGATGTAAAGAACAATGAATGATCCAAGTGAAGTACCCTTGTCACTGGTTTGAGTGGGTGTAGAACTGGTGGGTAGAGGGGAGGAGGACAGCCACCAGAAAGGCTGCTGGCCCTCTCCCATCATTGCCGACATCTGCAGACGTTCCTCTCGACTCTGCGGCCTTCCGTGACGAAAGCGTTCAATGTACCTGGAAAAGGAATTGTTGTAGTTACTAATGAGACATGTAAAGGGCATAACATCATAAAGCAATGCAAAAATCCTATACTCGTCACCTGCAAGCTTATTGTGGATATCATTTTACACACTACAATGAAGACATACATAAGGATGCAGGGTCACAAATGCTGTATGACATGTCACAAATAAAACAAATGACCATTATGTAATTCTAGAAATAGTATTAAGCATACTTTGCCAACACTGAATCTTCCTGCTCTCCTCCCCCAGTGGAGACCAGGGACTTTCCCGATGTCGGGTCCCGTGTCAGTGTGTCTGTGTGTCTGTGTTCGGGGAGGCGGCAGTGTTGGCTGGGGAGGACACAAGATCAGTGGAGGGCCAGGACTCTAAGAAACTAGGCTGGGCCTCTGGCAGGAGGAAGACAGAGGACAAAGTGGTTGGCTGCCCCAAGGATTTACGTATCTCAGAGCATCGTAGCACCATTAGGTGCAAAAACTTGACCTACCCAGTTGCGGCCCACTTTTTGGAGGCAGGCCACTCGATTTCATCTTTGCGTTATATTGGCATCGAACATGTCACCCTCCCTAGGAGAGGGGGTGACCTTGATAATTTATTGTTAAGACGAGAGGCTGCTTGGATATTTAATTTAAAGACCCTTGCTCCCTTCGGTCTTAATGTGGACTTTGATCTGAAGCCATTCTTGTGATTGTTGTGTTTGTGACTTTGCCATTGTGGTTGTTTGTAGGCTTGTGTGGTCTTTAGTGAGTCTATAATCGTATGCTATCCATTTGTATTAATTGTATGTTGCTCATTCTATGCCGTTTTAATATGAGTAATTAACCAATGATATTAGGCCACTGTTGGCCATGATTACAGACACCTGTATGTCTTGACACTATATATAAACGAGTCATCCCGCAGTGTCTGTGATTGTACCCTGATGAAGACAGCTTGCCTGTCGAAACGTTGGTAATTAAATATTTTTGCATCTGAGCTCCTAGAGTGTGCGGCTCTCCTTTATTTTCAAGTTTTCTACTCCGCTAGCCAGCACCTCGCCTACATAGGTGTGCGTTTCTTTTTCTTGTAGATTGGCTGCCCCAAGGAAGCACGGGTCCTCTGGGCTCAGTGAGTGTGTCTGGAGAGGAGGAGGGCTGGACAGCTGGGCAAGGCCAACAGGGTTCAGGGTCTAAGACAAACCAGGAAAAAAAGCTAAAGTTTGATCAGGAGACTATACTGACAATACATGTATTTACTGTATTGGAGTATGTGTATTTGGAAAAGACCCCGACAGCCCCATAGTTCAGTTCTTACGGTTTTCCTCTGTTGCTTTGGAAGCTTCTTGGTGCGTGAGGGGTTGTAATGTGTTTTTCCCAGAGAATGGTCTGGCGGAAAGGGATTCTTCCTTGTGAACAGAGCAGCATCACTAAGAGAGCAAGAGAGACAAAAGGTGACCATTTTCATTGTGGTAAAAACACATCGTTCTGGTTTTGAAAACGGTAGCTCCTTTTTATTTGTTCCACGTCTCACCTGGATTTCATGTTGACAGTACCACCGGCACCAACTCACCCACTGGGCAGAGAAGTGTTATAGCACACATGTAGACTACTCTTTGCTATAATCATAGGATGAGACAGTGTTAAAGTGTGTCAGGTAAATAGTTAACGGAAACTCACCCCATTCCGTACAAATGTGCGCAACCGCAACATTCAAACGAGGCTACAAAGAAAACTAATGGGATTGTAGCGACTTTGTTGACTTCAATATTCGGGGTCTGAACTAGGTTTCCATTCAAGCGTTGATCGACATGGTAATGGCTCTATAGTATTGGAGGAAAGTTGAAAAAACGGACCCTCCGTTATATCGTGACGTGTCATGTCGTAACATACAGCACGCATAAAGCAACTATTTCTGTATAATAATCTCTCTCCACCAGGTGTAGCACTTCTCTCATCGTTTAAAAACAAGAAATGGACAGTGACGGGGTAAGGGGGGGACACCTAGTCATTTTATGCATCATCATTGCATGCGATCATCATTCTCAAAGCCGCGGTTTACCTCTAAGATTACTTTAGCACCGCCCTAAAAACCAGATTCAAATTCGACACAAACTTTCAAATAGGTATGTAATGACACATTATATAAACTCTTTGTAGTGTTTTATTTACATTTTAGAGGCGATAAGGTGATAAGTTGGACAGATCGAGTCCAACTTATCATGCATTAGTTTAGTTTCCCCACCCGCCATTTTTAAAAAGACCCGATGGGGCTCATTGCCTGCTTGAATTATGCAGAAACGGGCAGCCTTTAGGTCATGTAATTGATAATGTTGGAAAGGCGAGAAATTGTGCTTTACAGTGGTATTGACATGACAGTTGATCTGGAATTATTACGTTTTTTGGGGCGCTAAAATAAGGGCAATTGTACGGACCAAGGCGAAGTACGAGTTTACGTGAGTTTACATTAGCACACATGCATTTGATTTAACAAGAGAGTGAAAAGAGCTAACTGACACTGCAAAAAGTTATCCCTGTAACTTAGCTAGCTTAACAGCATTGCAGTTTAAAACTAGTTTGTTCATTTAGAAAGGCTAGATCGCTGACATCGATAACGTATTAAATACTTTTTAAAAAGCACGTACTTTCCATGTAAATGTTACTTGAGCATCTCGATTTGATCGCTGCCTGGGTTGATTCAATGAAAGAAAAACACACTGCGCTTTCCGGGTTTTTATCTGGCCTGGACTTGTGTCAGTTACCAGGCAACCAAACTGCTAAATAAAATAGTTAGATTAGGAAAATCTTATGCATAGTCTAGACAATTAGTTCTACTTTTCTAAATGTTACATTCCTCGTGGGGAAACTTTTTATTGAATTATTTGACAGATTCGATAATCTTGAGTTTTCTTTACCGAGAACATCATTATCGACAACAATCGATTCTGGCCAATCTACAGAAAGTTGGTAAGTGACAGACATCAATCTGGACCAATGATACTCGTGTAGTTGACTCCGCATTGTCCAACCAGCAGAAAGGAAACGACCTGCGCGCGGAAGAGGAAAGTCTACTGAAACAAATTCGACCACCGCGCTAACCAGGCAGCTAGCTAGCTAGTTGTTGGAGGGTAACAAAACTACGTTCTATGTATAGATACGTGGCATTTAGACATTAATTCGACAATAATGTTCTGCTGGTGAAAAGTTATGTATCAAATAGACACAAGTCGAATAATGCGGCTACACACGCTTATTCAAGAAAAGGCTGCTTCAATTTGCGTTAGCTAACGTTAACGTTACTTAAGCTACTTAAGTTAGGTTCGGTATCCAGGCACAACAACAGTGTCCCCTTGGGTCATTTAACGTTAATATCTAGAAACATTTTGAATCAGTGTTTCCCCGTATATAATCAATTTAGCAAGCTTGTCGTTGAAGCTAGCTACAAACTAACTTGTATTTTATCTTTTGTTTTGGGGATTTCTGAATGTCAGTGTGAACTGGTCGACTGATCATGCATCACGTCAAAATCAAGACTGAGAAGCCAGGTGAGAGCTTGAACATTTCAAAACCAAAAACCCATTCAGCTGACGATACAGTGGTACCTAACACTATCTACTGGAATTATTATATCTCTCCTAAGTAAAGTCGACTGTTTATTTATATATGACAGATGCAGAGGGGAGTGGTGCACGCAGCCGACTAGATGCAGTATTACAGGGGCTGGTAGAGAAGAGTGACAGTGAGAGGTTGGTGTTTTTATTTTATCTGGAAAGATGCAGTACATTAACTGGCTTGACACTGAAATGTAGAGCTTCAGGAACTTTTCCTTTTCCTCTAATCAAGCTTAGGTGATGGGAAATGCTGTTTGCTGTTTTATAGGGAACAAAATGAAGATGAGACAAAGATGGCAGAAGAGTCTCTGAGCAAGTATGGCCATTTTTTTATTTTCCGGTATTTTTTTATATTAAAAGAAGTATGCTATTTAGACTTACTCAATAGCCTATTGTGGTTCCGTTAGTTCCACTACTTCTGTAGTAATTCCGATTGCCTATTTCCTCCATAGGGATGTGTCTCCATCTTCTGCTGGGAAGCGGTAAGCCTTATTTTAGTTTTTTAAACACATCTGACTGTGTGGCTGTTAGACACTGAAAGGCCTTGACCTGTCCCCTTCCCCTTGTTGTTGATGTCATAGGCAATTGTCACGGTTCCCACAGCACCGGAGAAAGAAACGGAAAGAGATGGATGATAGCTTAACAGAGAGCAACCAACATAAACAAAGTAAGTCTGCTGCAGATGTCAATCCCCTTCCAAACACAGATAGTTTGACTTTTAAAAACCTTTTCTCTCTCACTCATTGACTCTACCATTCAAGCTCTAGATATTCACCTACATATACAATCATTTGTTCTCCTCCCTCTCTGCTAGATGCCTACATTATCAAGTTGTTTGACCGCAGTGTGGACCTGGCCCAGTACACCACCAGTACCCCACTTTACCCCATTTGCCGGGCCTGGATGAGGAACAACCCGGCGGTCAGAGAGAGAGCTGCATCCCCAAGCCCCCCACACAGCATGGGGGAAGAGGAGGTAAGCTCACACCCAAAAATCAGGACAAAGATGCCCACAATGTGGGCATAAATATATATATTTTTCAATAGCGCTCTCTGTTCAGTATTTGTTTTCACCCTGCATCTTGTCAGGCTGCAGACATGCTCAATGGTAAGGGACAGAATGTGTATCGCCTCCCTCCGCCCACCTCCTGTCCTCTCAACCCTTCTGGAGATCCTGTCAATCTGAGGATCCCGCCCACAGAAAAGCCTATTGTCAGCAAGGTACTGTATAACATCTGCTACACCTAGCCATCACTTTCATATTTTCCACAGTAAAACGGTTGATTGTTTCAATCTGTCTGTCTTTGTCACCAGTCTACAGATACAGCTCTTGTCTCTGGTCCCCTCATATACAACCACATAGAACGCTGGAAAAAGATAAGGCAAAAGTAAGTCCAAGGCATCTAAATAATCACAAAGCTAACTTTGTTGACATGGATAGATTGGGGAGTCGAATATCAACTATTGAACCGAATGTAATCTTGATTGGGGGAAAAAGTTGATACAAATTCTGTCAGTAAACATTGTTTATCTAGCTGCGATCAATCTTAATATACATAACTGTGTTCAGATGGAAAGAAGCGTCCAACAAGAATCAGCTGAGGTATAGCGAGAGCATCAAGATCCTGAAAGAGATGAAGGAGATGTACGACCGCTAGCTTGGAATCCCCCAGGCAGTATCCCACAGCAGAGGGAGGAGAAAAGAATAGAGCAGGTAGGAGCCACGAGGAAGTCATCTACCCCAGGACGCTGCCCTAGTCCTCTCCCCAAGGAGGCCATTGCGTGTGACAATGTCAGAGGAGCCTCATGGAGCCCATTTTTACCATATACTGTCACATTTAAGGACCCAGAGTCCTCGTTTTGAAAATGTAGCAATACTTTCAGCAAGTTGATGCTTCTGGTGGGCCCAAGTTCACCTGTGACTGGTGTATTGGGATTCTATTTAGATAATTATTACATTAATATTTTTGGTCATATTACAGAATATCTGGTAATGCATTATATAGTCTGTTGTCGATCCCACAATGTGTCATGAAAAGTTTGTAAACAGGTTGAGTAGTGTACAACATTTGTCTAAATTCTGGGATACTCTAAATCAATTCCAATGGTAAATATTTGTTTTAGGATCACCAGTTTCCCAGACAAGCAGTGCCCTTGGGAATATTTTTTTGCATAGACGTTCAAAAGAAAAGTCTGACACATATCCCTAATTTAAAGTAAGTAAACTGTGTAAAAAAGTTAAAGCATTGAGCAATTGTAATTTATTTATCGCTATAATAAATCTGCCAGAGTGCTTTTTTTACAGTTGATTGATTTCTGAAATTTAATTCAAAGGATTTCTCCACAGCAGTTATTTTGGGAGAGAGTTTTTCAGAGGGATCTTGTCATCTGCAGGTCCAAGATATCAATCACATACAGGCAATAAATGTTCTGTTTGTTTTGGATCACAAAGGAATGTCGTCTGAAGTAAAAACCTTTATCTGACCAAAGAAAAACACTTACGAAGAGTCCTTTTAGGAGTCAACTCTTTTATATTAGCTACACGCAAAATATAAACAAAGAAATTAATAAATGACATTAGAGTTTTTTAATTTTTAATACCAAAATACCTTCAGTTAATAGATCCGTCTGGTCGAACAGTCTTGTATGATTTTTAAATTAGAGGTTTAGGAGTGTTTTCTATTTGTGTGTGTGATAATGTCCCCATTTCCCCATAACGTCAACATAAAATCACTATAACATTAGAAGTTAAATCCGGTAACTGCATTTGCATTGCTTGCACTTTGAGGTTTTAGGCTGGGTATCTGTACAGCACATTGTGACAACTGATGTAAAAAGGGCTTTATAAAAGACATTTGATTGATTTGATTAATACCACCATGAAAACCACAATGACCACAACTACTGACCATTTCAAGTGTCATAACTACAAATCAAATGTATTTATATAGCCCTTCTTACATCAGCTGATATCTCAAAGTGCTGTACAGAAACCCAGCCTAAAACCCCAAACGGCAAGCAATGCAGGTGTAGAAGCACAGTGGCTAGGAAAAACTCCCTAGAAAGGCCCAAACCTAGGAAGAAACCTAGAGAGGAACCAGACTATGAGGGGTGGCCAGTCCTCTTCTGGCTGTGCCGGGTGGAGATTATAACAGAACATGGCCAAGATGTTCAAATGTTCATAAATGACCAGCATGGTCTAATAATAATCACAGTAGTTGTCGATTGTGCAACAAGTCAGCACCTCAGGAGTAAATGTCATTTGGCTTTTCATAGCCGATCATTAAGACTATCTCTACCGCTCCTGCTGTCTCTAGAGAGTTGAAAACAGCAGGTCTGGGACAGGTAGCACGTCCGGTGAACAGGTCAGGGTTCCATAGCCGCAGGCAGAACAGTTGAAACTGGAGCAGCAGCACGGCCAGGTGGACTGGAGACAGCAAGGAGTCATCATGCCAGGTAGTCCTGAGGCATGGTCCTAGGGCTCAGGTCCTCCGAGAGAGAGAATTAGAGAGTGCATACTTAAATTCACATGGGACACCGGATAAGACAGGAGAAATACTCCAGATATAACAAACTGATCCTACCCCCCGACAGCATAAATACTGGAGGCTGAGGCAGGAGGGGTCAGGAGACACTGTGGCCCCATCCGATGATACCCCCGGACAGGGCCAAACAGGCAGGATATACCCCCACCCACTTTGCCAAAGCACAGCCCCCACACCACTAGAGGGATATCTTCAACCACCAACTTACCATCCTGAGACAAGGCCAAGTATAGCCCACAAAGATCTCCGCCACGGCACAACCCAAGGGGGGGGTGCCAACCCAGACAGGAAGATCACGTCAGTGACTTAACCCACTCAAGTGACACACCCCTCCTAGGGATGGCATGGAAGAGCACCAGTAAGCCAGTGACTCAGCCCCGGTAATAGGGTTTGAGGCAGAGAATCCCAGTGGAGAGAGAGGAACCTGCCAGGCAGAGACAGCAAGGGCAGTTCGTTGCTCCAGAGCCTTTCCATTCACCTTCACACTCCTGGGCCAGACTACACTCAATCATATGACCTACTGAGATGAGTCTTCAGTAAAGACTTAAATATTGAGACCGAGTCTGCGTCTCTCACATGGGTAGGCAGACCATTCCATAAAAATTGAGCTCTATAGGAGAAAGCCCTGCCTCCAGCTGTTTGCTTAGAAATTCTAGGGACAATTAGGAGGCCTGCATCTTGTGACCGTAGCGTACGTGTAGGTATGTATGGCAGGACCAATTCGGAAATATAGGTAGGAGCAAGCCCATGTAATACTTTGTAGGTTAGCAGTAAAACCTTGAAATCAGCCCTTGCCTTAACAGGAAGCCAGTGTAGGGAGGCTAGCACTGGAGTAATATGATCAAATTTTTGGGTTCTAGTCAGGATTCTAGCAGCCGTATTTAGCACTAACTGACGTTTATTTCGTGCTTTTTTTAGTGCTTTAACTACTGTATAGATACAGTCAAATTACACTGTAATACAGATGTACTAGCCCTGTCTTTTGCAGACATCTCACACCTCGGTTTCCACTTTACCATCAGACTGGTCACCAGTGAGGCGTAAATGTCCTTCTCCTGGAGTCAGAGACTCAGACTTAATGGGAGATCCGGGAGAGATGGGAGCTCAGGGAGCGCGTTGATGACACAAAGTTCATCCCATGGTCCTCTGCAAAAGCGTTCTCGAATACAAGCAGCACGGACTGACGCAGCTTCTTCTGGAACTCGTCACACATGAAGACGTACAGGATGGGGTTCAGGCAGCTGTTGAGGAAGGCCAGGCTAGCGGACAGGGAATTCCGATATGCACGACCAGGTTGAGGCCTGGGCTGCCATTTGTCATGATGTCCAGAAACTGTAAGACGTGGAAGGGCATCCAGCAGATGAAGAAAGCCAGGACAACGGAGACAATGATCCGGAGGGATTTGCGCGTTGTTCCTCTCTGAAGGCGCCTGGCACGTATTCATATGGCAATGTAAGAGGCTATGGTGACCAGGAATGGGATGAGAAAGCCCAGCAGGAAGCGGAACACAATCATGTTCCTGTAGGTGGAAGAATCATGGGAAAATTAATAACTGCACGTTGTCCTATTACCATAGTGCATGATCTGCCGAAAGATGGTGAACGGGAGGCTGCAGACCAATGAGGCTAGCCAGATCCCCACACAGATGACCTCGGCCCTGCCTGGCGTGCACTTGTTATGGGCCCACACAACCCCCCACGTGGACACACAGTTGTCCAGACTGATGGCCGCCAGGAGGAAGATGCTGGCAAACATGTTGAGCACATTCACCATGCTGTTTAACTTGCAAAGGATGTCACCGAAAGGCCAATCATAGCCATGGGCGATGTTGATGATATAGAGGAGCAGAAAGGAAGTGAAGAGGAAGTCAGCCAAGGCCAGATTGAGGAACCAAACAGAGTTGACAGTCTTCTTTATACTGTCGCTCGTCACGTAGATCACCAAGCCGTTGCCACTGGGGCCAAGCACAAGCGCCACACAGTAGACAACCAGAGATATTATGTCCAGGTGCCTTGTGTCCAAGACAGAGTCCATCCCAGTTGTCACATCGGAATATAACATGGTAGAGTTTTCTGAATTAAAAAATATTACCAATTGTCTTTTAGGCTCTGACACATTGTAATCTGAAATACAGTGCTGGTCATCAGACTTTTCTAGAAGAGATCATTTGAAACAGATGTTAACTGAAAGTCATTTTCAAGGGATGTCAGTATCTTGCAAAATGGTGCATATGTTGTGTAATTTTGCACACGTCTACTGCACTGCTATAGATGAGCCTTAAATATCTATTTGTTTATTTGGATAAATTATTCCCAAGAAATGGCCCAATGGAATGGGCAAGAGAAAAGGTTACATTTTGGTAATTTGTTACCCCAGTTTTTATAAATTTCCCACCTATGACCAGGTAGGACTTGAAACAAATAAAGTCATTAGATTTATAGAAGACATTTAGTACATGACTTCGCCCTCATATGGTCTTTTATTCACACAATGTAACAATTCTAATGCATATGAGTTTCTAAAAAGTATGAGTATAAAGCAACTGACAAATTGAGATGACATTAAGAATTGCATGTTTGTCATGAAACTCTACTTCTACAAATGAAGCATAAGTCTGAATGACAAGTTAAAGCATCCGGGGTCAGAGATCATAAGGGTAGAAAATAAGACTAAAGCGTCTTACCCATTTCCATCCTATTCTCTATCGCAATGAATATCATCCACTCTCTCCCACCACAAATGAAACAGCTCTCTCTCTCGCGCGCTGTCGCACTCTGCCTCACTCCCTTTCTCTCCAAACATCCTCTACGTTTAAAGTGAATTTTTTATTCATATTTGAACATGGTATTGCTTTGGGTTGAATAACAGGAACTGGGTTACCGAGATTTACCACCCAACCTACTCCATTTCCCCAGTATAAATAACTGAGAAACTGGTAAATTATAATAAACAGGCTCAGCATGATGTGAATGGAATTCTTAAATATATGGCATATCTAAATCTGGCTTCTCTGGGAAAAGTACTCAATTGTCATACTTGAGTAAAAGTAAAGATACCCTAATAGAAAAGGACTCAAGTAAAAGTGAAAGTCAGCCAGTAAAATACTACTTGAATAAAAGTCTAAAAGTATTTGGTTTTAAAAATACTTAAGTATCAAAAGTATGAATCATTTCAAATTCCTTTATATTAAGCAAACCAGACAGCACAATTTTTATTTTATTTTATTGTCGGAAAACCAGGGCATCTCCAACACTCAGACATAATTTACAAACAAAGTATGCGAGTCCACCAGATCAGATGCAGTAGGGATGACCAGGGATATTCTCTTGATAAGGTCAGGACCATTTTCCTGTCAAAATGTAACGAGTACTTCTGGGTGTCAGGGAAGATGTATGGAGTAAAAAGTACATTATTTTATTTAGGAATGTAGTGAAGTAAAAGTTGCCAAAAATACAAGTATCAAAATAAAGTACTGATACCCCCAGAAAGTACTTTAGTAAAAATACTTTAAAGTACTACTTAAGTACTTTACACCACTGCAGCCATGTCCTACTCTGCTATCTGCATTATCAATCATCAACGCTTTTCAGTATGGAGCGCAGTTCACAATGCATGCATCTCATCATGGTAACTTTTTTTTCTTGTGAAAGGTAGGACTACATTTTCCTCAACATAGCCTATGCCACAGTAATATAAGGACTGAATGCAGTCCAATTTACACTTCTCCATCTGGAGTCTGGGGGGGGTGATTTCTTTTTTTAATATTAAGATGCATTTTTTAAATTTCAGCTACAGAGTTCTAAAACAGCCTATCACTTGAATATCGTTACTTTAAGTGAGTGCGTTTGCAAGCACTATCTTTCTCGCTCCATCAATTCCATTCAAATTGCATCCAAAATAGACATGCCTAATCCTGGTCAAGATTGATATATGCTGTACAGTGCACTCAGAATGTATTCAGACCCCTTGACTTTTTCCACATGTTATTTTACAGCCTTATTCTAAAATTGATAAATAGTTTCCCCCCCCCCTCATCAATCTACACACACTACTCCATAATGACAAAGCAAAAATAGTTTTTTCAGAAATGTTTGCAAAAAAGAATAATCTCAAATTCACAAATATTCAGACCCTTTACTCAGTACTTTGTTGAAGCACCTTTGGCAATGATTACAGCCTCCAGTCTTCTTTGGTATGACACTAAAAGCTTGGCACACCTGTATTTGGGGAGTTTCTCCCATTCTTCTCTGCAGATCCTCTCAAACTCTGCCAGGTTGGATGGGGAGTATCGCCGCACAGCTTTTTTCTGGTCACTCCAGAGATGTTCAATCGGGTTCAAGTCCGAGCTCTGGCTGGGCCACTCGAGGACATTCAGAGACTTGTCCCGAAGCCACTCCTGCGTTGTCTTGGCTGTGTGTTTATGGTCGTTGTCCTGTTGGAAGGTGAACCTCCCCAGTCTGACAACCTGCTCCAGAGCGCTCAGGACTTCATCAAGGATCTCTGTACTTTGCCCCGTTCATCTTTCCCTCGATCCTGACTAGCCTCCCAGTCCCTGCTGGTGAAAAACATCACTGCAGCATGATGCTGCCCCCGCCATGCTTCACTGTAGGGGTGGTGCCAGGTTTCCTCCAGACATGACGCTTGGCATTCGGTCCAAAGAGTTCAATCAGACCAGAGAATCTTGTTTCTCATGGTGTGAGAGTCCTTTAGGTGGCTTTTGGCAAACTCCAAACGGGCTGTCTTGCCTTTTACTGAAGAGCGGCTTCTATCTGGCCACTCTACCATAGAGTCCTTATTGGTGGAGTGCTGCAGAGATGGTTGTCCTTCTGGAAGGTTCTCCCATCTCCACAGAGGAACTCTGGAGCTCTGTCAGAGGGACCATCAGGTTCTTGGTCACTTCCCTGATCAAGGCCCTTCTCGCCTGATTTCTGAGTTTGGCCGGGCGGCCAGCTCTAGGAAGAGTCTTTAGGTTCCAAACTTCTTCCATTTAAGAATGATGGAGGCCACTGTGTTCTTGGGAACCTTCAATGCTGCAGAAATGTTTTGGTACCCTTCCCCAGATCTGTGCCTCAACCCAAACCTATCTCGGAGCTCTACAGACAATTACTTTGACCGCATGGCTTGGTTTTTGCTCTGACATGCAGTGTAAACTGTGGGACCTTATATAGGCAGGTGTTTGCCATTCCAAATTATGTTCAATCAATTGAATTTACCCACAGGTGGACTCCAATCAATTTGTAGAAACATCTCAAGGATGATCAATGGAAGCAGGATGCACCTGAGCTCAATTTTGAGTCTCATAGCAAAGGGTCTGAATACTAAATAAGGTATTCCTGTTAATTTGTAATAAATTAGCAAACATTTCTGAATCTGTTTTTACTTTGTCACTATGGGGTATTGTGTGTAGATGATGATTTTTTATATAATCCATTTTAGAATAAGTATGTAACGTAACAAAATGTGGACAAAGGGAAGGAGTCTGAATAGTTTCCGAATTCACTCTATAGCCTATATATCTTTGAGCCTACCTCTTTCAGGTAATAAATTAAATGCAGTATTAGCCTTATTTAGCTAATGAATGATGGGTTATGCATAGGCTAAGCTTCTAATTTATAGCTCTGTCACTTGCATAATCCACACCAACGCTCCGCTGGCCTCTCCTTAAAAAAATGCTCCTTAGCTCTTGGAGTCCCAGGAAAAGCTAGACTTGAATAATAGCTTGCTGGATATTTTTTTAAGCATTATTAGACTATCAGTAGAATATTTGAAGAGGGATGCAGTCTCTTGTTTGCTGAATGTTAAATAGGCCTACAGCATCCAATGAGTTTAAAAGAAGAGAGAATGCATGATGGTAGGCTCTGGCAGTTATTTATTCAGACCCATAACTGGTCAATCTTTGTGGAGTGAATAGATAGCCATCTGCATCTTATTCTAGTCCTATATTTATTATTCAAGGATGTCATTACAATGGCGAAGATAAGGACAATAAACCGTATTTCATTTAACTGTTGAAAGCAAAGAAGGAATGATGCAACAATGGAGAAAGAGGAGGTAGGCTATTACACACATGTTAAAACATTAGAGGAAATATTATGAAAGGTATATATGTCAGCCTGCAAATTATACACATTTTAAAATAGGCCATATTATATTTCCAAATATAATTGTGACTTTGTAGACCTCATGTCCTGCACCAGCATCACGTTCTCTCCCAGCTTCATGTTTTGAATGAGGTCTGTAATTCCAGTCCTTATAATACAATACAGTATACTAATACAGTCCACACTCAAAAAGATTAGGCTACTAGAGCTTGTTTCCTTTATTTACCCAAGAGAGCATGTATACATCTATTGGCTTTTATGTTTTTGTGTAATGTGTAGTAGCCTATATCATAAACAATGTATTAGATAATGGCACTATCATTTGTGCTTTTTTGGGCTTGGGATCATAAAATGTCTTTGATGTATGGCTCATCAGGCTTGGATGTTCATGCTGATCAAAGCTCTAATCAAATCCAGACATTTATATTCTTTATATATTTTAGAATGGCACTTCTGGTTTTGGCATGAAATACCGGGTTCGTCATGTGACAAGTCATTTATTTTCGGGATGGAACATTTGTAAAATACCAGGAAAATATGTAACCCTGGTATGGCTTGCTTGCTTGACATATGTTTTTAAAATCTTTCCATATTTGCTGTCTGGGGAAAAGTTTTTGGGAAAAATGCTTTACTTTCCCCAGGGAAGTTCACACATTAAAAAAAAATAACTGTGCCAAATGTGTTTTAGTAAGACTCCAAGGGTTACTATTAATGAATGCTCCGTTTTTGTTGTGTGTGTTTTGTTGATGATTGTTTTTCCTGAGTGGTCTCTCGGCACTGTTCTGACTTCAAACAGAAACAACTTCTTTATACAACTTTAATTGAATGCATCTTTTTCAGTTACATTGAAAACAATTAGACGGTGGCAACACAGTGAGCGGCTGTGCATGAGACATGTTGAAATGTCACTAGCTGATGGGAAAGCCTGTATGACATCAAACACTCGTCTGTGGGACCACTGTTTGCAGGAAGAAGAGTTTGTGTGCAGAGACATGGCTGCTATTGCAGCTGGGGTCCACTGTGACTCTAGTTGGATGCGACAGTCTGGTCAATCCAGCCACGCAGGTAGGCGACACGGGAGTAGACGGCAGGGGTACTGACGTTGCAGTTGGTGGTGCCCCAGGACACGATACCCACCTGAAACCACACACCACTGCTCTGACACACCAGAGGACCGCCAGAATCACCCTGGAGATGGAGAAGAAGGGACAGGTTAGGAGCACTGGCACTGGTGGAGACTATTGTAATAGGGGCCGAGTGGTGGCCTATCTGACCTCCATTGTCATGCCATTGCCAGAGAATTTGGTTAAACAAATCTGTATCTGGCGCTTTAAGATGGCGTGTGTGTTGGGGGAAAGGTTATTGCCGGACAAAATGATACCAGAGTGATTAGAGAGAAATGTTCAGTAACTGACTGGAGAAAGGTAGTCTCAACTTGCTCCAGGAGTACAGTCAGTTACCTGGCAAGAGGACACTCCGGAGGCTCCGGCGCAGATCATGGCGTCAGTGATCCTGTTCTGGCCCCAGTACTGCTTGCACTGAGCAGGGCTCAGCAGAGGAAGGGCCACCTGCTGGAGGATACGGGGGCTTGCTGGGGACAGGGGTCAGGGGACATGGTTAGGAAGGAGCTCAGTGCTCTAATGAAAGCTGTGGTGGAAACATTGGCATCCATTTGCACATACTCTTGTATTAACTGTAAATCTATCATGTATCAATAATGGTTCAGTAGCTTGTGTGGCCACTCACAGGTGGTGCCAGTCTTGCCCCAGCCAGTGGTGACACAGCGGGTTCCAGAGGGGAAGGAGGTGCTGGAGGTGGCCAGGCACACAGGGGACACGCGGGAGGTGATCTGGACGGGGGAGGACAGCTTCAGCAGGGTCACGTCGTTGTTAAAGTTCTGGCTGTTGTAGTAGGGGTGGGTGATAGCCTACAGGGATCAAGGAAAGATGTAGACACATAGTGAAGTGATTAATCTTCGAAAGTGAACAGAATCTCATGAAGCAGGCAGGCATGTTGAGGTTAAGTGAGTGGATCTCTCCCCAGGCTCCTGGACTTACCCTGGAGATGCTTTTGACCTGGATCGGCTCAGCATTGGATTGACGATCGTGCTCTCCCAGGATCACATGGTGACGGCCAGGACTGGAGGGAGAAAACAGATTACAGTGTGTATAAATGAACACAGCTCATCTGAGTGAAACTAAGAGGAATGCAAAATGTACTTATGAACATGGTGCTAATAAAGCACTTTGGAATTAAATGCACTTACGTGACACGGCAATGGGCAGCAGTGACAACCCAGTTCTGGCTGATTAGGGAGCCTCCACAGAAGTGGAATCCAGAGGCATCCTGAAGGAGAAAGTGAGAGGTGGAAGACAGTATATAGTATGGGTCTGACCATAATGTGAAGACAGTAGATAGATAGTATGGGTCTGACCATAATGTGAAGACAGTAGATAGATAGTATGGGTCTGACCATAATGTGAAGACAGTAGATAGATAGCATGGGTCTGACCATAATGTGAAGACAGTAGATTGATAGCATGGGTCTGACCATAATGTGAAGACAGTAGATTGATAGCATGGGTCTGACCATAATGTGAAGACAGTAGATTGATAGCATGGGTCTGACCATAATGTGAAGACAGTAGATTGATAGCATGGGTCTGACCATAATGTGAAGACAGTAGATTGATAATATGGGTCTGACCATAATGTGAAGACAGTAGATAGATAGCATTGGTCTGACCATAATGTGAAGACAGCACTTCCCAACATTTTCAGCATACATGTAAGTGGCTAACAAGAATCATCAGTGATTACAGCATTGTGGTTTGAAAAAACAATGTATAGAATGAAAGAGTGGAAATGGGGATACCTGAAGTGACACTTGCCAGGGCCAGGAGCCAGATACGGCGTTCTGTCCGTTCACAATCTTCAAGCCGCTCACCTGCGGCGGGATGCTAGGCACTCCGCAACCTAGGGCACAAACACACAGTCTCAAACAACACCCTATCCTCATATTTAGTGCACCACTTTTGACCAGTCCTACATAGTTTTGATTGGCCTCAGAGTATGGACTGACATGCCTTCAGTAACTACCAAAGTATAATACAACACTTCACCTCCTTCTTGGCCAGGGCTTCTTTTAGCTATTCATCTCAATAGGACTTACCTATGTGAATAAATAAAGGATCAAAAAGATCAAATCAGTTCATGTTACCAGACGTTGATGATGACACCACTCACCCAGGGCTGAGGCCACCAAAGCGAGACAGCTGACGATCCAGAGCATGGCCATAGAGTATGAGACTGCTTGACGTCTCTTTGTCCCTCTCCCTCTTATACCCTGGCAGGTCCATCAGTCATGTCTCCCACTCACCCACGGGTTCCCCCAAGGTCTGATAGAGCTGGTGGAACAGGTGGGAAATTCTCACGCCTCAGGGACAGTCAAATACACGCTTGTTTGCCATGTAGTGCACTGTACTCTATGTAGGCTAGGCCTAAGCAAACAAGGCTTTGCACAAGGATTCCAGGGAAAGTCATAATTCTGTATCTTTATGCTGAGTGGAATATATGCCCAGACCCCAAATTTGGTCCTCTGAAATGCCCTTGATGCCTATTTTTCTGGTTTCTTATCACGCTGTCCAATTGGAGTTCTGATGATGGGCAGAACAATAACATCTTGTAACCGTGTGTTGCAATCCCACGAGCAGGGTGGAAAACCATGGTCAGACCATTCTGTTTCTATGCAGCCGTACATGACAGCAAAACAATCAAAAACAAGACACTTGATTAACATTATGGATTCAGATCATATGTTTTATGGAGCTCTTTGTGACAAAAACATTTCTTTTATTAAGAAAGGAAGCTATTGGGATTTATTAATCTATACAAAGTAGCAGTAAGGACATGTGTTCACATTGCTATTCAAGTTCATACTTTGACACATTTAAAATGTCACTACATTTGAGGGTTGTAACAGAGGACCCACCACCATGAGGATGAGGCCACTGAGAAAACCTCCAGAAAATAGGAACTTATCCCATTACATTTTTAGAAAGAGACAAGTTTATCAACCAGTCAAGAACAAAATCTGAATCTGCACATGGTGCTGTCTTCACACATCATAATCACATACATACCTATTTCTACTTCTTCATAATAAGATTGCTACAAGATGAATGTCACTTTTGAGGGAACTTTTCTGATGAGCAATAGTGCAGATGTTCATACAAGTTTATAAGACTTTAAGCACTTTGTGACTCTGTTAATGTACATTAACTCTTAACTCTGTTAATGTATAAAATGTATTTGTCATCTCAAACCTCAGGGAGGGTATTTGGTGGGAGGTTAAAGAAAAACACAAAAAATGCTTATCAGAATCCAGCTTTATTGGTTGTGATATATTCAATCTGATAAAAGTGAAGGTTGTGTGAACTGCACAACAGTACAAAGCTGTAGGAGCCTGCCGTAGATATAAATATTACACAGGATGTTCTCAATAAGAGAAGTGAGGACACAAGCCAGGTCTGCAGTAGGTGTTGTGTGAAGCATGGGAGCTGAGATGTGGACAGGATGTGGATTCTCTCCTGTAGAGGTCAGGGATTTTAGTCGACCTCCTCGATGGTTGGACCAGAGGAAGAGCCAGCTCCAGCACCTCCAGGGAAACCTCCAGGCATACCGCCTGGCATACCACCTGGCATACCTCCTGGCGGGCCTCCGGTACCCTGATACAGATTGGTAATGATGGGGTTACACACCTTCTCCAGCTCCTTCTGCTGGTGCTCATACTCATCCTTCTCTGCCGTCTAGATAAAGACAAGGAGAGAGACGAGAGAGTATGAAAGGGTAAGAGACAGGTGGTGATCACAATAGTCTATCTTATATGATTTACTTACTGTGTAGCCTACTTTTACCAAGGGAGGAAATGCATCAATGTGAAACCATTGCTAACCAACTGATGTTGCACTAAGAACACTCAATCTAGGTGGAACTCTAGACCAGCCACCTGTGGTTTACCTGGTTCCTGTCCAGCCAGGAGATCACTTCGTTGCACTTGTCCACGATGGTCTTCTTGTCCTCCGGGCTGATCTTTTCCGCAAGCTTCTCGTCGTCCACGGTGCTCTTCATGTTGAAGGCCAGGGACTCCAGTGAGTTCTTAGCTGTGACCTTCTCCTTCTGAGCCTCGTCCTCAGCCCTGTACTGGTCAGCCTCTTGCACCATGCGCTCAATGTCCTCCTTGGTCAGACGTCCTGGGGATGACAAGATACAGACATCATTATATATTTTCCCATATGTGACATATTCATTATCTCCTACTCGTTCCTGTTGTCTCTCTTTCTTTTTGGGACTTTGAGGAAAGGGTTGGAAAACAATAAGACATTTGATCATGTCGTGAGGTTCAAGGTTAAGGAGGCATACCTTTGTCATTGGTGATGGTGATCTTGTTCTCCTTGCCGGTGCTCTTGTCCACCGCAGACACATTGAGGATGCCGTTGGCGTCAATGTCAAAGGTCACCTCGATCTGGGGGACGCCCCTGGGGGCAGGGGGGATTCCGGTGAGCTCAAACTTGCCGAGGATATTGTTGTCCTTGGTCATGGCTCTCTCCCCCTCATACACCTGAGAAAGAAATTGTGGGAATGGATTAATACCAGATAGAATCACAGAGGGTATAGGTGTTCTGACTACTTTATACAAACGTTGGCCTTGTACAGCTGATAAAAGACTCACCTGGATGAGCACTCCGGGTTGGTTTTCTGAGTATGTTGTGAAGGTCTGGGTCTGCTTGGTGGGGATGGTGGTGTTCCTTTTGATGAGCACGGTCATGACACCTCCGGCTGTCTCAATACCCAGGGACAGGGGTGTGACGTCCAGCAGCAGCAGGTCCTGCACGTTCTCTGACTTGTCACCGGCTAAGATGGCAGCCTGCACAGCTGTGGAGGACAGAGAGGAGATGTTGGATGAAACATTGAATCACATACACTTGACACAGTGAGATATTCCTGCAACACACAGTGTGATACCTACCGGCACCATAAGCCACAGCCTCATCAGGGTTGATGCTCTTGTTGAGGTCTCGGCCATTGAATAAGTCCTGCAGAAGCTTCTGGATCTTGGGAATACGTGTGGAGCCTCCCACCAGGACGATGTCGTTTATCTGGGCCTTGTCCATCTTGGCATCTCTCATAGACTTCTCCACAGGTTCCAGGGTACCGCGGAACAGGTCAGCGTTGAGCTCCTCAAAGCGAGCCCTGGTAATGGAGGTGTAGAAGTCGGCACCCTCATAGAGGGAGTCAATCTCGATGCTGGCTTGGGTGCTGGAGGAGAGGGTGCGCTTGGCCCGCTCACAGGCAGTGCGCAGGCGCCGCACTGCCCGCTTGTTGCCGCTGATGTCCTTCTTGAATTTACGCTTAAACTCACCGATGAAGTGGCTGACCATGCGGTTGTCGAAGTCCTCGCCTCCCAGGTGGGTGTCGCCAGCAGTGGACTTGACCTCAAAGATGCCATCCTCGATGGTGAGGATGGACACGTCAAAGGTGCCGCCGCCCAGGTCGAAGATCAGGACGTTGCGCTCACCGCCGACCTGATAAGGGAGAGCAATTAAGTCAGTCGGACTTTCAAAGGACTAATCAAGCAGACCTAGTGTGAGCCGTACAACCCAGTGTTTTTTTGTTTGTTTTGGGGTTTCTGTACCTTCTTGTCCAGGCCATAGGCGATGGCTGCAGCGGTGGGCTCGTTGATGATGCGCAGGACGTTGAGTCCAGAGATCACTCCAGCATCTTTGGTTGCTTGGCGCTGGGAGTCGTTGAAGTAGGCAGGGACTGTGATGACAGCATTGTTCACTGGCTGAAGAGGGGAAAACACTATTAGTTAGAGCTAGTGTGTATCATCCCTAAATAGACTGTCAGTTTGAGTTATTAACATATAATGTATACCCATCCAATCTTTTCAAACCTACATGGGGTGTATGGAGTGGGTAGGAGCTAAGAGTAGATTTAGAATTGAGGTGTTTTTTCATTTGGTTAGTCAGACTCCCTACCTTGCCCAGGTAAGCTTCAGAGATCTCCTTCATCTTGGTGAGCACCATGGAGGACACCTCCTCAGGGAAAAAGGTCTTCCTCTCTCCCTTGTACTCTACCTCCATCTTGGGTTTGCCACCATCGCTCACCACTGTGAAGGGCCAGTGCTTCATGTCCGACTGTACCACAGCATCATCAAACTTACGACCAATTAGACGCTTGGCATCTTTGGACACAGGGATGGCAGAGTAGGGTTGATTTTCAAGAGTAGGATGAATTTGTCTGTGGACACTGGTCTAAGGTCAGTTTTGCATTTCCCCCTAATGGAGTGGGGCGAGGCTGATGGATTTAAATCTAGTACTTTTAGGCCCTCAAGTGGGGACTACTGATAACAACAGGCAAGAGGCTACAGCGCTGAGCTTCAAATAAACCTTGATTCTGTTCCCTTTGTCCACTAGAGACTTCATCCAACTACCCACTGTGTGCCAAGGTGAGGTGATGTGCTTACCGAACACAGTGTTGGTGGGGTTCATGGCCACCTGGTTCTTGGCGGCGTCACCGATCAGCCTCTCCGTGTCGGTGAAGGCCACATAGCTGGGTGTGGTTCTGTTGCCCTGGTCGTTGGCGATGATCTCCACCTTGCCATGCTGAAAGATGCCCACACAGGAGTATGTGGTCCCCAGGTCAATGCCTACTGCTGGTCCTTTAGACATCCTGCAACAACAAGACCAGAATTAGAGTTCATTAGTGAGAGGAGAATTACTTGAATTATTTGAGGATTACGTAGGCCTACAGTATCATACAAGAATGTTGAAAGATACTTTTCATGAAGACGATATTGTTATAAAACCTTCTCTTTTGATTATTATCAGTTATTAGTAGTTAGCAACAGGTAGTTGGATGACAACAGTCAAATGTTTCAACTTGTGTTGAAGGCCTTTGGGGTTAAAGGTCATCATGTTCATGTATGTGCATGCGCGCACACGTGCACGTCTTTGACAGTGTGTGTGTTCCTTCCCTGTCATTGACAGAGAGCAGATGCAGTCCCACGTGAGCCCCCAAATTGGAAGTGATCCCCGGGGCTCAGCTGTTCTAGAAAGTGCTGTCATGGCAACATGCCAACCAGTGGAGTGGTACCAACACCGCAACTCCTTAAAGCAGCAGTACCACCAGTAGCATTCCACCAGAGGCAACAGGTCACCCTCCCTCACCCTCCCCTCCCTCATCCTGTTCTCCCCTCTCCACAGATCATTCTGGCAATACAACACCCAACTGTTACCAGCCAGGCTAAGTCAATGTGATGTATTAACACAGTGGCTTTTTTCCAACAGCTGAATCCCACAAACTACCAACACATTCTATTAATATGGCTCACAGATCTGTTGTTGGAACACGGGTTGGATTAAATTAAGTGATTATTAATGAGCTGTTAAGTAAAACTGGACTTTGCCAATATCATATGTACTGGGCAGTTACCTTGTTGAAATACTTACTACTGTACTTCACTATTGTGTAATATGAAAGTTATTTTGGGCCTGGGCTGTAATGACAGTAAAAGCCTTAGAAACCTCACTACTGGAGAAGGAACTATGATATATTTTAAAGATGTTACCTCACAATTAACTAATACATTAACTCAGTGGGGAAACAAGGGGGGATTGTTGAAATGGTGAACATGCTAGACAGGGCCAGATCATGTGGTGAGGCCCAAATATTTGATCGTAATATTTTTGATTTTATGTTTGGCATGTAAATACGGTACCTATTATGTTATACAGCCACTCACTGTATTCTTGTGAAAGGATAAAAGTAGCATTTCTCATATTCGGGATGGATTAAATAGACAAAGCCACCTCACACAAACTACTGGTAAGTTCCTTATCACTTATGATCTAATTCTGTTACTACTGGTATATTCATTTAATTTGAACAAACTCTTGTTAGCATCCTTTTTATCTATTTTTTAAAAACGTATCTAATAACTATCGGTGCTAAGTATACCATACATACCACTGTACCCATATTTAGATCAGCTGCGTATATTTCATATGTGCATGATTAGTGTTCAAACTGACAGAGAAGCATCAAGCATGGATCAAGCACATGGACAGAGCTGACACCATTGGGTGTGGTGTGTGACACTGACAGTGTTTGTGACATACAGTGAGACCAGGCATGACACAAAGGGATTACAGGCACAACTTCCACTGGTCAAGCATGTCAGTGGACACTGGAGAACATGTGTGCCCAGAAACAGAAAGTCATGCAAGACAAATCATTCAAACAGGCTTTACAAGAACTTTTGGCTTCATGCTACTTAAACACTGCTTAAACAATGAGATAAGCTTTATGCTACTTCTTAATGCTCCTCCGACAGCCAATAGTTGACATAAAGCTTGCTAGTGTCATTATGAAAGTCGGGTCATGTCCCTTGAGTTGGACAGGAGCTGGCAAGTCAAGCTGAAAAAGCAGAGCTGAATGCAACGCTTCTTAGAAAAGGAGTTACCTTGCTCAGTCAGTTGTGCAACGCTTCAAAGATTACCACACAAACCACAGAACACCAGCTGCTTAATTCCACTGAAGCACTCCTCTCCCTTTCCTGGACAGAAAGACTAAGAGGACGAGTGTCGCGTCTCTCCAGAGTATATAGCCACAGACAGACAGCACACGGCTCACTGAGATTCCATCAGGGAATCAGGTGACTCAGCCAGAGAAAGTTCTAGGCCCACGTAACTGCCTGCATGTGCCCATTCCATTCAGTGCTAGCCAACTCTAACTGTATCTGGTATAGGAGCTGAATTGCCGTTAGCCCTTTTCAGTGAATAGAAATTAGAAAAGACGATTGTATTTTCTCTCTACACTATCTTAATTCCTGTTTTATTTAAAAAAAAATGTGAAACAAGTTTGTCCTGTTCAGAGTAAGGAGGTTTTCTCAGGGCATGTTTAATTTGATTCACATGGTCTGGGGGCTGTTCAGTGAGATAAGCACTGTGAGAAGACTACAGATATCTTCTACCAGCAGCCGGCCTGTGGATTCACATTCATTAGATAAGCAGGACAGCAAGCAGCAAAGCACATTCTAGTTTGTACAGTAAATTACATGCTGTAATGAATTGACAGTATTTTGGACTAAATGAAGCATTTGTTTTTTATATAGTTGTCTGAACCTTTCACAGCATACTCCATGAAAATACTACACTAACCATGAAAGCATTCACCAAGGGCTTACGTCAAGTAGGTCACACAAAGGCTATTAAACCTAAAAAGGTTAAATGAAGAACATAAACACGCCTTTAATGTCCCACAGTTTATTACATTTAACCCTTATATAATAACAGTCCGTACATACAATAACAAGAATGTCCCTCCAACATGCAGAAACCTATTCTTCACTCTCCAACTTGCAGGTCGAGGAACTGAAATGTCAAGCAGCTATACATCTGGAAATAATCATCCTCCTCACTGGTGGCCTTCGTTTGTAAAACATTTTTTAATGAATTGCTCCAAACCCAATTATACTCGGAATTACATGTTCACTCCTATCTGCCTAAAAGCACTGGACACTTGAAAATGACATCTCCTTTAATGGCAAATAGCTGGATCAGAATAAAACATTTAAATCACCAACAAACTAACCCACACACATAATATCAAACTTTCACGAAGCAAGATTGTGACAGACATGCATATTTATTTTAGTATTCCAGACAGTATTAGCACACTGTCTGGAAGGGTTCTGGGGGCCTACAAGACCCCCCCCAAACCCACCACCACCACCTGATGCAGTTCCAAGACTTGTTTTCTTCCAGTAGTATCACATATTATATAGTTGAATCTCAGATCAAGGGTGAGAACCCCTTCTGGCCACATCATATTCCTAATTAGTATATCATTTTGTAAACAGGGCTTTCTTCTAAACTCAGCAAGAAAAACATAGAAATCAAGAAGGCCAAACTCCAGGTGAACGTATGTAACTAATTCAGCGTTGCACACTTTTCTACCCGTTCATTGACACCTTTCTAAATAATAAATAGATCAAAATTAACATAATCAGAAACAACAACAAAGAGAGAGTCCAAATTGACAGAATTGTTGGTAAGTAAGCAGCATCACTCACTCAAGGTAGATCCCCCAGAAATATGAATGTGTCAACGTTAGTGGACAAGAGATGTAAATAGCGCACACTCATCTTAGGAAATGGGTCCCTTGTTTTGAGTCCACCACACAGTTACTACAGGTTGTAGGTGAATGTTCAAGAGGTTAAGTTAAGGACTGATCTGGGTTCAGGAGAAGAAGCTGCGGAGCTGGAACAAGAAGTGTCCCTCCTTGTTTTTACTTGTTCTGCAGCGGCCGTTCATATAGTCCCAAGCAGAGCGCTTACAGTAGTTGTAGAAATGCTCCTCTGCTTTCTTCAGGGTGAGGTTCAGGTCCAGAGTGCCCTGCAAACTGCACGGAGAGAAAGACTGATGAGTCTGGTTGTATTGCTTTGTAATGAAAAGGCAAATATTTCAGATGATGGACGGATGCAGATACTCACACACACACACACACACACACCTGTTGGTGAACTGGATGAGCTGCACATCGTTCCTACACCTCAGCAGGGCATCTCTGTTGTCCAATAATATGGTGGCACAGATGAAGAGTTCAAAGGTGAATTCTGTGTTGACGGCCTGTGCCTCAGACACTGGTTTATCCTCTGGAACCATCCCAGAGCATTCGTTGCAACACAAACAAATCACAAGAAGGACAACATACCATTGTTATAAGCAAATACAGAAGGACCAAAACGGCTTCTGTAAATTCATATTACCAATTGTATGGACATATACACTACATGACCAAAAGTATGTGGACACCTGCTCGTCGAACATCTCATTCCAAAATCAGCACTCGGTGGTCCTGTTCTGTGAGCTTGTGTGGTCTACCACTTCGCGGCTGAGCCGTTGTTGCTCCTAGACATTTCCACTTTACAATATATTGTGTATTTGGAACCATGCTGTGCAGTGTTTCTTATGTACTGTCACATGTCACTGACTCACTAGCCTGTGACTTGGAAGGATAGCCACAGGAGACTACCGTCTCACCTATACTCTGCCTGCGGGCGATCCTCTCCTGGTAGCGGGCGCGGTCCACCTGCTGGGAGATGAGCTCCAGGTGGTCACAGCTCAGGATCTCAAAGAGACGCAGGGCGTCACAGTGCTCAAATTCCCTTTGGAAACCCAGCAGCAGCCATCTGGGAGAGGGGACACACATACATGTAAGTATACACATTTCATGCAAATACACCCCTTCAAATTAGTGGATTCTGCCATTTCAGCCACACCGGTTGCTGACAGGTGTATAAAATCGAGCACAGTCATGTAATCTACATAGACAAATATTGGCAGTAGAATGGCCAGTACTTAAGAGCTCATTGGACTTTCAACGTGGCACCATCATAGGATGCCACCTTTCCAACAAGTCAGTTCATCAAATTTCTGCCCTGCTAGAGCTTCCCCGGTCAACTGTAAATGCTGTTATTGCGAAGTGGAAACGTCTAGCAGCAACAACGGCTCAGCCGCGAAGTGGTAGGCCACACAAGCTCACAGAACGGGACCGCCGAGTGCTGAAGCGCGTAAAAATTGTCTGCGCTTGGTTGCAGCTCTCACTACTAAGTTCCAAACTGCCTCAAAGTAATGACACCACAGCACTTTTATTTGGAAGCTTCATGAAATGGGTTTCCATGGCCGAGCACCGGCTGCAGTGGTGTAAAGCTCGCCGCCATTGGACAGTGGAAACGCGTTCTCTGGAGTGATGAATCACGCTTCACCATCTGGCAGTATGACGAAAGAATCTGGGTTTGGCGGATGCCAGGAGAACGCCATCTGCCCCAATGCACAGCGCCAACTGTAAAGTTTGGTGGAGGAGACATAATGGTCTAGGCCCCTTAGTTCCAATGAAGGGAAATCTTAACACTCCAGCATACAATGACATCCTAGATGATTTTGTGCTTCCAACTTTGTGGCAACAGTTTGGAGAAGGCCCTTTCGTGTTTCAGCATGACAATGCCCCCGTGCACAAGCGAGGTCCATTCAGAAATGGTTTGTCGAGATCGGTGTGGAAGAACTTGACTGGCCTGCACAGAGCCCTGACCTCAACCCTAGTGAACACCTTTGGGATGAATTGGAATGCCAACTGCGAGCCAGGCCTAATCGCCCAACATCAGTGCTCGACCTCACTAATGTTCATGTGGCTGAATGGAAGCAAGGCCCCGCAGCAATGTTCCAACATCTAGTGGAAAGCCTTCCCAGAAAAGGTGAGGCAGTTAAAGCAGCAAAGGGGGGGACCAACTCCATATTAATGCTCATGATTTTAGAATAAGAGGTTCGACTAGCAGGTGTCCACATACACTACATCAGGGGTGTCAAACTCATTCCACGGAGGGCCTAGTGTCTGCAGGTTTTTGGTTTTTCCTTTCAATAAAGCCCTAGACAACCAGGTGTGGGGAGTTCCTAACTAATTAGTGATGTTAATTCATCAATCAAGTACAAGGGAGGAGCGAAAACCCGCAGACACTCGGCCCCCCGTGGAATGAGTTTGACACCTGTGCACTACATGGTATGTGGAAAAAGTATGTACTGCAAACATACAGATGCAGTATATGCGTGTGTGTTGTGTACCTGTGACAGAAGGTGAAACTCTCCATGCTATCTGTGATCAGGTGGGTGTGGAGCTGAGGATCCAACTCCTTCAGCAGTGCTGCCTCCAGCTCTGAGTGACAACAATCAAAACGTTAATAACATTACCTTATTATCAAGTCTACCATATTATTACACATGTACAGAGAAGACAGACAAATAAATTAAAAAACATAATTAAAACTAACAAACCTATCTTCCTGTGCAGGCCGTCAGCGCGGAAGTCCTTGGAGAACTTCTCCATGTAGCAGGAGAAGCTCCAGTATGTGTCCACCTCAGAGTCCAGCACCTCCAGGAATCGGCTACAAAGGTCATTCATCCCCTGAGCATAGCTCACCTCTGACCCTCAGCACATCAGCATGAAGAAAGTAAGTAAATACAGTTACTTTAGCTTACTACTAAGACTAAGGGGATAATCTAAACATGAAATATGCGTGTACATTTCTCGTAAATTATGCATTTACTTCCATGGCAGACAGCCGCGAAAACCTACACACACATTTGTCAAGTTGGGATTGTGTAACACGTTACTCCGCCAACATATATTTCTCCATAGAGGGCTCTCTAACTAAACTTCCTTTCAGTGGTTGGGTGACAACCGGCTCATGACCAGTATACAGTATTTGCAGCACTAAAAACTGAGATGGGCAGGGTCAAAGATAAACAGAGAGAGTGAGAAAAGAAAGAAAAAGAGAAGAGAAAGAGACAATAGGAGAGAGAAAGAGAGATTACCTGGGTGAAAAGCAGCATATGTGATGAGAATATCCCTCAACACCAGCAGATTGCCCAAGCCTTCACCCCTGTAAAAGCAAACAAACCAAAAACACTAGGGTTGCAAAGGGAGAAAATGTTACTGGTAACTTTACCAGTACACTACTAGAATATTGGACACTTTCTATGATTTCAGGTAATTCTCATAACATGTAATAAAATGTCTTAAATGTGACAAAGCTGTTAAACATAATCCTTAATAAAACCCATAAATTTATGAATAGTGTTAGTATTTAATATGAGGGTTTCAGCATGGAATGTCCTTTCTATCTTTTTTATATGCTTGTATTTATTTTACTACGGGTATGTCAGTATGTCTTTGTTGTAAATGTTTTGGGGCCGAACTGGTGGCAGTTGTGAAAAAAGTAAATAGTTGGAAGAGTTGCAGACAATGTCATTCTATTTAATATGCTTTTTTTCATTATGTAGGCCATTTTCTCCTGAACCATATGGTCTATCCACTAGAACAGGGTTTCCATAACTTTTTTTTTTGCAACCCAACCATGTAAAAACAGTGATGTAATCAAAGGCCAATGTTTACTTTTTTAATTGGGGCTATGGCAATCTATTACAAATCAGTTTGACAGTACTTCAATCAAAAGGAAGTATGGTTTGAGGTGACAAATGCATCAGAAAGGTATTGGGAAATTCAGAAGATCATCAGGCAATAATTTAGCATGATATTCCGTGTAGAAAAGATCATTGATGATATTCTTTTTCCCCCCAGTCTGATTTAGAGCCTGGTCTTGTCCACTCTGTTCTAATGAGTCCTGCGCAGTTTGAGGGAAACAGAAGACACATACGTATTCCTTATCTTTCAGTGAAGGCGTCATAATATTTTGTAGCTTAACCCGTAAAAAATGTTGAGACATTTGTAGGAAGAAAACAAACTGCTCTGTTTATTACAACCGTATCACTGGAGGTTACTGACAGAATCCCGGTTCTATGAACCAAGCGCAATTATTCATATTTTTTTCTTTGTCTCTACCCCTAGTTTGGGAAACGCTGCACTATAAACTAATGGACACACAGATGTAAAGATTAAGAAAATATCACTATTTTATATGATTTTTTTTTTTTAAAGTTACCATAGATAAATTAACTGTTAATTACCAAAATGACTTTGACAAAATCTGATAACTTTGGTAAATTACCAGTAGTTTTGCAACCCTCGTTAAAACAAATCAGATCAAATACACTGATACCTCACACAAAAAGACTGATCCTTAAAATGAGTAGCTACATGTAGCCTACTGGCTTTATATGGGTTGTAATGTCAAGCTAAAAACCTTTAACGTTGTAACGACACAGCTTTCTTATCCTAAAACCAACAGGTAGTCAGTGTGTCACTGCTTATACATGTCGACAGAGAACAAACACTTAAGGCCCTACTCCAATATGCCCTGTTGATTTAAGTGTTGAACTGTTTGTAGCTGACAGCCTGCCAGAGGAGTTGAAACATAAATCCTGTTAAGCTTCCTGTTTCTGTTAAGTGTTGAGCAATGTTCCCTGTAAAGGCATCAGCATGCTTTAGTTTGCCTGGCGCCTAGCCGAGCTCGGCTAACCGAAACTAATGTGATCGCTTACTCCAATAAAAAAACGTCGCTTGAAAAACGAGGGGGAAACAAGTGGCAAGAGTACTGTTTGTCCATTTTGAGACGCCGTAGCCAGATTACACTTCCTCAAAAAGTCAGGATTAATTTAAGGTAACTCAAGAAATCTGTCATTAATTTTGAGGATTTCCAGAGGAGATCTTAATCGTGCAATTTTGTATCTGACTAGAATGTTTGGTGCAGTATTTCTCAAGTGAAAAAATGTGCATGAGGACGAGTCATCTCTCGTTGAATGACAACAAGCACTTCATTGAAGAATCCCTACTGGTGACCAATCTCCGACGAGGGGGCGTAGACTCTGGCTACCGACTTACTATTTGATCACCACAAAGTATTGAGTATTCATCTGTGAGAATTTCATTGGCGCTCTGTCTCAATGTACAGAGACTGAAGTTGATAATGAACTAAAGCCACTCACGAGTAGTAGGGTAGGTCTCTGTCTGTCCGAGGCACGTCCTTGTCGATGATTCGGATGGCCTCTTGGAGCTCCTCCAGATCAAAGGTCACCCGCTCAAACAACACCTGGGTTCAGGGGTCAGAGAAACAAAGATATTAGTGGTCAGATGGACTATGTCATCATCTCAGATTTCAGTCTAGCATACTGTAGACTGTAAAGGTCTGTAACAAGAAATGTCAACCTCGGAGAGTGTGACCAGCTGTTAAGAGATTATAAAATATAATATTCAGTAATAAAATGACAGAGTGGATTATATTGACATGTACATGACTAAAACACAGTTTGTAGCCTAACACCCATATCCTGGTGCAATATAAACTGACAACATTTCAAACAGCCCCAAGCTAAATTACCTTAGTACATTTTCAACGCATAGCACTTCTGTTGAACATATTAACTATGAATAGGTGAATGGTCAATAGGGAAGGTGTATGGTAATTTTGATCTCTTACAAACAAAAATGCAAAGAGGGAGAAGCAGTTAAACCATGTACTTTTCAGGGGGTTTGTGTGTACTTTCTGAGGCTGGTGGTTTACCTGGGCCTGTAGCTCCAGGAAGGACAGCCTCTCCTTGACCTCGTCACACTGGTTCTGAGCCTGCAGCTGGACCCTGTCCTGCCTCACATCGAAGTACCGCACCGCTGCCACCAACTCAGCTAGAAACACACACAGGGAAGGAGGAAGAGAATTGTAGACAGGTGAGCGAGAGTGAAGGAAGCAACTTTACAGGAGGAAACCAGGGAGAATTTACAAAATTGGTTGAGCTCATAGATTCCAGCATAAAGTTGATGAGTCTCGAATAAGGTGCTGAACAACAATAGATAGCAAGAGAGAGAAAGAAAGAGTATAAGTTGATCTACATCCAGGCCCTACCATCGGTGCCATTTATACGCAGTCGGACAGCGGCAGGAAAAAGCTGCTGCCACTTCCTCTTCATGGAGTGGTAGCGGACGTTGAGCTGCTCCTGCAGTAGGGGGCGCTCCAGAGAGGTGGAGCTGCAGGGGTACATCCCGAACAGGAAACGCCACACCTGGCCACGCCCCGAAGGGGACACACCACCTAGACACATACAGCACAGGTTGAGTCCAGATACTTTACAATGGCTTCTTTCCTCCTGTGTACTCCATTTCCTCACTCCTCAACCTCACTGATGGGAAACAACTGGATAGGTGAGAGATGCAAAGACATGTCCACTTGGTGTTCTGGACTGGTAGGTCTCTAGCTTTTCAACAGAATCGACTCAGGTTATAATGTTGAGACTTCTGCATAATTTTACAGGAGTGTGAAGACTAGACTAGAACTAAAATATAAACGATAAGCTATTGGATCAATTGGCCTCTGACTAGATTTTTTTAAACATTTTTTATTTAGCTAGGCAAGTCAGTTAAGAAAGAATTCTTATTTACAATGGCGGCCTACCCTGGCCAAACCCTAACGACGCTGGGCCAATTGTGCGCCGCCTTATGTGACTCCCAAACACGTCCGGTTGTGATAAAGCCTGTAATCGAACCAGGGTCTGTAGTGATGCCTCTAGCACTGAGATGTAGTGCCTTAGACCGCTACGCAACTCGGGAGATAAAGCGCCTAATTTATTCCTTCTAGCTAATTTATCCCTAAACAAACTAGGCTTCTCAAGGAATGAGTGGCTTATAATGGTTAGTGTGCAAAACAAGTCTTGATCCTCAGCGTGGAGACCTTTAGCCCCCTTCTTAGAGCTCTGACAGGGATTATTATATAATGTTTTTACACCATAGTCATTTCAGCTAATGATATCGCGCCAGAGGAGAGAAGGAATGTGCATCAATGAAAGAGAGGGGGGGGTTCCGTGTTCCTAATTAAGTTTTTTGATAAACACTGTCACAGTAGTAACGCCTCTGTAGCAGTATACCATGTACCTAGCTCAGAGCTCTACCTTGCGTGCAATGGACTCTCTCTGAGCTTTTCAGCATGACGAAGCCCTAGGGGTTCCCAGGAACTAAAGTCAGAGGGGGGGTTCAGTGTTTACAGTCAACACTAAGCACCCTGAGTCCTACATCTTAGTCATATACTGTAGCTGTTTCCCCTAACCACTGATACATGGTCAGATATTTTGTCATCCCTAAATGGTTAAGATTATGATTGGTAGTTGGATAATCTGATCCTAGATCTGATGTTAGGGTCCATTTCACCTTGAGCTTGAAAACATGTGAGTGAAGGCCCTGAGTGTACCGGTGACTGCAACTTACTTATGGAGCATTGATGCAGATAGAAGCTAGAAAGTATACAGTCCCCAGCTATTCACCCATTCATACACTCCCCTCTTGTTTTCCCTCAAGAGCAGATGTGTGTGGACTGTTGATGTCATACCCACAAACCATGACTGATGGATTTCATGTGAATCATGATTTTTAAATAATCTGTCAGATCACACCAAAGGTCTTGACTGGTAACTGTAAAACCAAACCATTGTCTGTTTCTAAAAGTCTTTGCTTGAGGGGTCTCAGCGAGGTTTGATTACATGGCTTTCTAGAGAATGGTTGAACTGTAGTGCAGTCAGCTAGCTCCTCAGGCAAACATCACTTGACTTCCTCTTGACTTGTAGATATTGATAGAGCAATAGCAAATCTGGGAAACCCAGCACTGGGAAACAATTTAACTTTACTTAATTTAAACTGTGATAGGCTCCAGCTTACTGGCCCATAATGTTTGAATATTAAATACTTTTCAATCAATTAATATGTTGAATTATGAATTGGCAGTGATTCATGCCCATCAATTTCTCTTTGGGATATCGTATCCCATCCTTACCATTCTTGAAAATGTGCATCCGCAGCCTGGACTCGTCCACTCTCCCCTCTGCGTCCATAACGCCAGGTAACTCGAGAGGTGTCGTGGGTAGAGCAGGTGCGTTTACCAATGATACTTTCTGTTGGTTCCCAAACTCCGCCGTGACATTATTGACAGGTGAACTTATTTTCGCTGTCCCATGCTTTCCCTTTGTTTTAAGGGGAGTCCCATGTACTCCGAGTTCTTTGGCAGTACTTTCACGACCGGGAATATCAAGTGCAGGTGAGTGCTGTAGCCCGTTCTCCTGTAGAGTGTCCATGATGTATATTCTCACTAATGACACGAAGTGTAAAACACAAACATCCCTCGTGAAAACGCATTGAGTGCCCGCTACATTTGTTTGTTGTAAAAAATAAAGTTACGTTTTACCTTCCTTTCAATTTAATGTTTATGCAGCGCTCCGACTTTAAATGGAATATCCTTCAATACACAGGAGTTAGGACATTTCCCAGTTCAGGCAGGAATCCATGTTGTGTGAGACTTTTATGCTCTGCCCACTTTAAACCTCACGACCAAAGTTCTTCCTGTGAGTGAATCATATGACTGAACCTTGTTTTGTGTGTGTGGCCTACATTCGGGTTTTTATGTCGGGTTGAAAGCCGCCATTCTTCGGCTACAGGAGCATTTTAACACCACCTAGGGGTTTTTACAAGACAACTATTTCTACTGTGTAAAGCTAGGCTACACATGGTCAGTCTGGCATAAGCGTTTGAAAGTGAAACGCCTTCATTCATATTCGTGGCTTCTTGTGATGGACAATTCTAAACTGCTCTTTTATCATGCTACACACTCAAACCTAAATCTAAATTAAATCTAAATTTCCTCCCACACTATGAATGGAAGTGGTCTGTGAAATGCAGATTCAGTGCAATACTAAAACTAATGACCAAGATAATGACCATACAATATGATGGGCCTTTTTCCATTAATGAATTGAAAAACTACTTAACAGTTTTTTAATTTAACCTTTATTAAATCCTCCAAATAAAATCTTTAAGAACTGATTCTGAGGCCTCCAAGCACTAGGATGACCAACAGCTTCACTGCCAGAAAAGCATAAAAAGAAAAGTTGCATCTCTGAAGTATTCTCTTCTGCACCTTAAAAAAAAATTTTTTTTTGAAAACATTAACTTCAAAGGGAAGGACAACATCATCTGTATGATAACTTGATACATTTTTGAGTAATACAATAGTAAGGGAATAAATGTGATCTTTTTTGGCCTAATATGTGAAAAATTTTGTTGTGTTACTTGGGATAATTGAGGTAAATATTAACCCATAAGGTGTAGGCCTAGCCTCGATGAGGAGGAGTCTTGTCCCATTGCCATGGTACTGCTTGTAGCTCCCATTGACGCAGCCCTGCAGAGTGCAGAAGTAATAGCCTATGTCATTCAGCTCTAACCAGGTCATCAAGATGCTTGTGTCTGTTGTGTTCAGGTCGTAGTTTTTCTGAAACCTCCCCTTGAATCGGGGCAAGTCACTCATCTCCCTCCACACCTTCCTCTGGCCATGTGTGGCCGTGTTGATGTACCACTCTGCCCTGCAGCTCTGCCCTGCCCTGCAGCCAGTGATAAGCTCTCCGCTGTCCAACAGGACACGGCATCCCATGGAGACTTTCTGGGCCAGTGTGATGGTCACCACAGGGTCCTGGTCCATCCATACACGACAGAAAGTGTGATGAGGGACTGGACAACAGAATAGACAAATAGTTGTGACAAATGTTCTCGTTATGGTATAATTAAGCAATAAGGACCAAGGGGGTGTGGTATATGGCCAATATGCCACGGCTAAGGGCTGTTCTTATGCGCAACACGGAGTGCCTGGACACAGCCCCCTTAGCCGTGGTATATTGGCCATATATCACAAACCCCTGTGGTCCGTTATTGCTATTATGAACTGCTTACCAATGTAATTAGAGCAGTAAAAATACAAAATACATGTCAGCCAATCAGCACTCAGGGCTCAAACCACCCATTTTCTAAATAACTAGATTCCTGTCAAGAGGATGAATTTCTTTGCCATCAAGACAAAAGAGTGAAACTAGATGCACCTGTTTAGATCTCTCCTATAGTCAACATTGGGGTTTGTGTCTGCGAACTGCGCAAAACTAAATTAAAACCCAAACAAGATAAAACCATTACCTTTGAGAAGGATGATCAAAATTAGGACAATGTGAAAGGTAGTCATTCTTTATGTCAACAAGAAGAGACAAATAATTATCATGTTGTATGATACTAAAAGTCAGATTTTGTGGGTTTAATAGTGGAAGAATTTCATCCAGATATGAGATTCAGAGAAGAAATGTACTAAATGTATCTTTCAAGTCTTACCTTATGCCCCCAAATAGTACGGCAAAACAATTACAATAACCAACTTTACTTCCTTAAATTAATTTCCTGATGCTCTACCTGAGGTTTAAAAAAATATATAGATATGAGTCAAACCCACTGTGGTTTCCAATGTAGGTTTGTGTGAGTAAATGTCAATTGGATGTGGATATCAGAAATACTTAATGTGTATGTTTAAATCATTGACCTTGCAAAGGCCTAAACAATATAAAAGTGGTTTTGTTTTCCTATTTTAAAAGTTCCAGAGAGGGTTCAGTGAAAGAAAGAGGGGGTGAGCGATAAAGAGGTGAGAGAAAGACAGAGAGGCATGAGGGATAGAGAGATCGAGACAGGGATGAGAGAAAGACAGAGAGATTATGAGCGATTTTTTTTTTCTGCGTTCCTGATCATGCGTCAGTTACACTCATACTCACTACCCCACAATCCCCACCCCGTGGCAGCCCCTCTAGTAGAACACCATGTACCATGTACTCTAACAGAGCTCTCTAACAGAGCTCTTGTTTGTGCAGTGGAAGCCTCATGACTCTGAGCTTTTCAGCATGACAAAATCTCTTCAGCAACCACAGGCTAGAGATGATTGTGTTTACAGTTCAACACTGTATACCCTGTGTCATATCTCTTTTTCTCATATCTCCCTTACTGATAGAGAGAGAAAAAAAAGAGAAAAAGACTCCTCAGCACATTTCATTCCTTGAAAGTTGTGGGAATGTACATTTTTGTTACCCATTGGTTCTGGGAACGAAGCCATACGTTTCCTGACTGGTAAAATGTTGTTTTTTAAATGTTCTGATAATGGAAGAGAAAATTTAGCCTGTTCTGGGAATGTTCATTTTTAGGGTACAGGGAGGTTCTGAGAACGTTTCATTATGGAACCCTGAAAGTTTTCCTGGGAGGTTTTATTAACATTTTGAGAACAAAAATGATAGGCTATTTGAAGGTAATTAAATAACATTCTGAGAACATGTTTCAATAACAATGTTGGCCTAGTTTGCGTTAACTGTTTTGAACACATGGAAATTCATTTGTTTAGGCATTTTCACTGTTATAGCAAGGCATTGGTGAGATTCAAACCTATAATCTTCTGTTTTCTATTCATGGAATTAGTCCACTGCGCCACCCGGATGTACAAACAGGCCCAATTTAAAAGGAAACAAGCGCTCATTAAGATTAGGTGTCGATAGAGAGAGTTTTGTTGATGCTGAGAACAGAATATTTTTAAATAAAAAAAATGTATTGTGGTTTTTATTGCAAGTTTTCTTAATGTTCTGAGAACACGACGTTAAATAGAACCATGAGGAATACCTGCAGAAAACATGTTGAAGTACTGAAATTCCCACAGAAGAACGTTGTTTCTTAGCATTCTCTGAAAGTTCTGAGAACATGACTTTAATAGAACCATGAGGAAACCTGTAGAAAACTAAATGAAATTCCTACCTAAGAAGCACATGGTTCTCAAAACGTAATGTGCCATCTGGGTATCCTGCACCGTTCCCAGAATGTTGTGGGAAGGTTGTATTCAAAATAACCATAGGACAACCACACTCTCACCAAGCTCTAAGAAATATGGTTCTCATAACGTTATGTGCTAGCTGTTTCTCAAGTAATTAGCCAACAGTAACCTTCAGTTTACACATTTACACAACTTCCTCTAATTCCTTTTTTTGTTCAATCACCATCATTGTTAAGTAACAGGAAATACACATGCAATACTTTTGACACCACTCTCGTTATAACTGCTTGTCACTCATTTTACTGGAACCAGTTGGCTTTTAAGACGTGTGACAGTGCCATGGTCACTACTGGTGTTTTCCTTGGACCTGTAGCCTCCTGTTTTGGCACCTCTTTTCACAACACAGTGAGTATCCTCCGTAGATTTGAGTTTTTACTTTGTTGTTGCTGAACCAACATTATTTCCCAGTGCTTTACAGTCTATGCAATGCTTGTTGGTCAGTGGTAATGTTGTATTTGGTTGACACAATTATGATGGGCGTGCCATCTGACACCAGGCATCTTTAACGCAACATGTAAAAGATATTAGGAATCTGGTGCGTCATTAGTTAGAATTAACTTTCAAATCTCTCTGTTGGACCAGATGAGCCCATTGATGTGGATTGAGATGATGCTCATTTTGTCTCAGGCCTCTGGCACTAGTGGTATGTGTTTCATTTTTATGTCAATATGCACTCAGTGTTTTCTTATGCTATGTCTAAACAACATGAACTGAATAATCCTAATACTTTTGTTGTTAATTCAAACACAGGTGTGGATTGGAAAGCTGATTACCCGAAGGTTGTTTTTACCAATAAGGGAGATGATGTGACCATTCCATGCAATGTTACCTATCCCCCGTTTCCATCTAAAGAGCCTGTCCAGGCCTACTGGAAACGCCTGGGAACAACTAAACTTAAGATCAATGACAATGACAAGAATGAATTCCTCTATCACCCCAACAACACATTCGTCATCAAGAGTTTTCAGAACAGGACCAACCTGACAGGAAATGTCACTAAGGGAAACTGCTCCCTGAACATCAAGAGAATTGTAGAAGGCGACATGGGGCGCTCCTACTACTTGAGAATTGCCACTGGAGCCAACAACTTCAGTTTTATTAATGAACTTGTCTACATTAACATTTCTGGTAAGCAGTAGAGGATGCAATGTAAAGTGCTTTTGTTCAGTGAAGTGTGTCATTAATTTGATATGGAGGAAACTAATCCCTACTGTATTTTTTCCATTCAGGATCCTCCGGGACTATTTCAATCATACCAATGGACAAGTCAAACACAGGTGAAGTATTCAGCTTAGAATTTTCACGTACACACAGAATTTTAACTGTTGCTCTGAATCAGATATTGGTTTACTTTAGAAATTACCAGTGAACCTGACACAGTTGATAACACCAATAACAATGTATTTGTCAAAGTTAAAAGATGGGCTGAAGTTGTTTTTGTCTCCTTCTCAGTTGATTCCACGACTACAGTTCCATTTGCCACCACAGAATGTAAGTAGACTCTCAGGAACAGTTTCCCAGACCCATAAGCCTAGTCTTGGACTAAAATGTATGCTATATCTACAGTGCGTTCAGAAAGTATTCATACCACTTGACTTATTACACATGTTGTTGTGTGACAGCCTGAATTCAAAATGGATGAAATATTTATTTCTATCTCATCTATCTACACCACAGGAGGTTGGTGGCACCTTCATTGGGGAGGACAGGCTCGTGGTAATGACTGAAGCGGAATTAATGGAATGATATCAAGCACATTGTTTCCATTTGATACCATTCCATTTACTTTGTTCCAGCCATTATAATGAGCTGACCTCCACTCAGCAGCCTCCACTGATCTACATGCAATACTGAGAAAGAGAAAACATATTTTTAGAAATGTATGCAAAGTTATTGAAAATGAAATACAGAAATATCTTTACATAAGTATTCACACCCCTTAGTCAATACATGTTAGAATCAGCTTTGGCAGTGATTACAGCTGTAAGTCTTCCTGGGTAAGTCTCTTAGAGCTTTGCACTCTTGAATTGTACAATATTTGCAGATAATATTTTTTTTTATTCTTCAAGCTCAGTCAAGCTGGTTCTTGATCATCGCTAGACAGACATTTTGAAGTCTTGCCATAGATTTTCAAGCCGACAAAACTGTAACTAGGCAACACAGGAACATTCAATGTTGTCGTGGTAAGCAACTCCAGAGTATATTTTGCCTTGTGTTTTAGGTTATTGTCCTGCTGAAAGGTGAATTTGTCTTCCATTGTCTGTTGGAAGCAGACTGAACCAGGTTTTCCTCTAGGATTTTGCCTGCGCTTATCTCTATTCCGTTTATTTTTATCCTAAAAAAACTCCCTAGCCCTTGCCGATGACAAGCATACCCATAACATGATGCAGCCAACACCATGCTTGAAAGTATGAAGAGTGGTACTCAGTGATGTGTTGTGTTAGATTTGCCCCAAACATAAGGTTTTGTATTCAGGACATAAAGTACTTTTTTTTTTGATAACAGGATGCATGCTTTGGAGTATTTTTATTCTGTACATGCTTCCTTCTTTTCACTCTGTAATTTAGGTTAGTATTGTGGAGTAAATACAGTGTTGTAGATCCATCCTCAGTTTTCTCCTATCACAACCATTAAATTCTGTAATTGAAATCACTGAGCAGTTTCCTTCCTCTCTGGCAACAGAGTTAAGAAGGACCCCTGTATCTTTGTAGTGACTGGGTGTATTTATACACCATCCAAAGTGTAATTAATAACTTCACCATGCTCAAAGGGATATTCAATGTCTGCTTTTTTTTACCCATCTACCAATAGGTGCCCTTTGCAAGGCATTGGAAAACCTCCCTGGTCTTTGTGGTTGAATCTGTTTGAAATTTACTGTTTGACTGAGAGAACTTACAGACAGTTGTATGTGTTGGGTACAGAGATGAGGTAGTCATTCAAATATCATGTTAAATACTATTATTGCACACAGTGAGTCCATGCAACTTATGTGACTTGTTAAGCAAATTTTTACTCCTGAACTTATTTAGGCTTGCCATAACAAAGGGGTTGAATACTTATTGACTCAAGACATTTCAGCTTTTCATTCTTTATTAATTTGCAAACATTTCTAAAAATATAATTCCACTTTGACACTATTGTGTGTAGGCCAGTGACACAAAATCTAAATTTAATCAATAAAGAATTCAGGCTGTAACACAACAAAATGTGGAAAAAGTCAAGGGGTGGGAATACTTTCTGAAGGCACTGTATCTATTTCCAATAAAATCTTTTGAGAGAGGGTCTCTTGATTGTGCATTGGGAGGCAGGTAGTCTAGCAGTTAAGAGTGTTGGGCCGGTAACCAAAAGGTTGGTGGTTCGAATCCTCGAGCTGTGAAATATCTGCTGATGTGCCCTTGAGCAAGGCACTTAACCATAGTTGCTCTGGATAAAAGTGTTGACTAAAATGTAAAAAAAATATTAATTCAAATGAATAAATATTCCTCAGTCCTAATCAGAATGTTTTTCACAGTGTGTGAGGAAGCGCTATCCACGACCATATATATTGCCATCACGGTCCCAGTGGTTGTAGTTTTACTGGTTGCTGTATTGGGAAGTGTTTGGTTCTTCAAGTACAGGAAAAGGTGGGTCCGGTTGATGGGTGTCCCCAGAGGGATGCTCTCAAGTTTGACTGACATTGATCCATTTCTAATGCAACATGATGTCCTCTGCCTTCTATTAGTCATTGCAGATACATTTTACTCAAATTCGCTAAAATAACAACTGATTTGATATTCTAGGTCCAGGTTTGTCACTAAGCAAGTGTCTGGATATTATGCTAATTTCACCATGACTCCAATGGCCAAACCTGAAAGGTATGCTTACAACTATGAAACATTCTTCGGTAAATTGCTAGTTTGACATATTTCAGTTTTTCTTCTGAATGTTACTCTAAAATATGTTCTTTGAGTTGACCTACAGTGTCAGTGAACTACTTGTCTTCCCCTATCTCCACAGAGTCAAAACTACAAAGAAAGATGACACCCAAGTTCCTCCTCCAAGGGTCATCGATGAGCCCGTCTATGGCAACGTCCAGGTACATTACAGCACCCTGAGCAGATCCGTTTTAAACTGACAGTACTCTTTATAATGATAGTACATGTAGACTGTTATTAAGTCATCAGCTTTGGACCTAATGGTCTTTACCAACTGGGCACACACTGGTTGACTCAATGTTGTTTCCTCGTCATTGAAATGACATGACAATGAAGCAACGTGAAATAGATGTTGAGTTGACGTCTGTAGCCAGTGGGTACTATATATGTTTGCCATGTTGGCCATTTAGTGTTGTGCTCATAGCTTCTCGATAGACCTTTCCCTACCTTCCCTGCCTGATTTCTCCATTTCTCTTTACAGGGTCCAAACGATCCGATGGACAGTATGGATCAAATGGACAGTGTATATGCAAATGTGGATCATGCAAAACAGTGATGAAGCTGCATCTCAGATTGTCACTGCTTAATAATACTTGTTGAATATGTGTGTGTGTGCGCGTGTGTGTTTTTGTCTTGATTGTTTTCTTGTCAAAAGGCAGTTAACAGAGTGTCAGCCCTCGTTTTTCACATCCTGTTTGACTTTCACTTGGTTAGACAATAATATGTGCAGTTTGTTTGTTAAATGTAAAATACATAGTTCAGTATGTAACTAGTTTTGAAAGGACTGGCTTTCAAATAAACATACTTACTGAGATGATATGCTACCGGTTGTTTGATTCAATGTCAAAAAGTTTCACACAAAAACAGCTCTCGCAGTCCTATATTGACAAGCATTCACAACTAAACATAACGTTTGTGCTGAGTTGGAGAGAAACATAATGTTGCCAGAAATTGTAAACATTTTTGACAAAGGCTTTCTGGGTAGTCATGAGTGAATGAAGTCATACACATGAGATTCACGTGTCAAAGTGAATACATTTTTTGAGTTTTGATTGGTTGAGTGTTAAGTTTTCTATGTTGCATATGTGAACAAACAGTATCTGATAAGAAACTTTGCAGACAATAACTGCCATTGTTATTTATTTATTTTTTCAAGGGTCGGATGCATATATAGGCCTTGATTTTGGTACTCAAATGCAACGTCTCAGGGTAAGAGTGGGTGAATCTCTGGCATATTACTGGACATGAACTAAGGAAACACAGAAAAGGTACTTCTGCATTCTTATTTTTTCAGTTCAAACTCATACATTGTATTCTGTGTTTGACGAATGAGAGCTGTTCCAATTGCCTTGGTTTAGGATTTCATCTCTACGGCGTCTGTTTTAACACATTTCCTCTCTTTTCTTCCATAGTCACCTGTGATGGAGCTCAAACTGCTGTTTCATGTTTTGCTGTTATATGGTACCTCCTTAATTTCCTGATAATATTACAGCAGTCATGTTTGTGCAAGCTGTCTATGTACACTAGGAAGGAAATGTTTGACCCAAGTTTAACAATTTAAAGGCAGTGCTACCAAATACTAATTGAGTGTATGTAAACTTCTGACCCACTGGGAATGTGATGAAAGAAATCAAATCTGAAATACATCATTCTCTCTACTACTTTTCTGACATTTCACACTCTTAAAATAAAGTGGTGATCCTAACTGACCTAAGACAGGGAATTTATATGAGGATTAAATGTCAGGAATTGTGAAAAGCTGAGTACATGTATTTGGCTAAGGTGTATGTAAACTTCCGACTTCAACTGTATTTAAAAAAAAAAAAAAAAATGCTATATATAATATAAATTGAGGTGAGGGCGATGGAAATGCCTTTGGCAGTTGATCTGCTTCTGTTCTGTGGGTGGCACTGTGTGCTCTTTTCGAAGGATGGGTCCCGGTCTCTTCGGGGCCATGGGATCCGGGAGGTCGGGTGTGGTCTGCCGGGCATTGGGATAACAACCCAACTCGAGATGAGGAGGGATTTTAGCGGGTGGAATAGTGGGGATCAATTGGAGGTTTAGTTAGTAGCAATGCAAATATCACGGTACAGCTATATAGACACTCAATCATCATGTTAATTTTTAATGGTATGTTTACAAACATATATTTTGATAAATAGAAGTGAAATTTGAGTCTCATTATGGTAAGTGGTGAAATAAGTATAGCCAGTTATAATTGTAATGGCTTAGCAGATAATAAGAAAAGACTGTCAGTATTTACCTGGCTAAAAGAGAAGAAATATAATATCTATTGTTTACAGGAAACATTCAACAATTTTAGATGAAATTTGTGAAAAAAGGACTGGAGGGGCGATATACACTGCTCAAAAAAATAAAGGGAACACTTAAACAACACAATGTAACTCCAAGTCAATCACACTTCTGTGAAATCAAACTGTCCACTTAGGAAGCAACACTGATTGACAATAAATTTCACATGCTGTTGTGCAAATGGAATAGACAAAAGGTGGAAATTATAGGCAATTAGCAAGACACCCCCCAAAACAGGAGTGATTCTGCAGGTGGTGACCACAGACCACTTCTCAGTTTCCTATGCTTCCTGGCTGATGTTTTGGTCACTTTTGAATGCTGGCGGTGCTCTCACTCTAGTGGTAGCATGAGACGGAGTCTACAACCCACACAAGTGGCTCAGATAGTGCAGTTCATCCAGGATGGCACATCAATGCGAACTGTGGCAAAAAGGTTTGCTGTGTCTGTCAGCGTAGTGTCCAGAGCATGCAGGCGCTACCAGGAGACAGGCCAGTACATCAGGAGACGTGGAGGAGGCCGTAGGAGGGCAACAACCCAGCAGCAGGACCGCTACCTCCGCCTTAGTGCAAGGAGGTGCACTGCCAGAGCCCTGCAAAATGACCTCCAGCGGCCACAAATGTGCATTATATGAACAAAAAATATTCTATTTTATTTGGAATTGCAAGCAGGACAATATTAAAAGGGCCTATTTATATAACGAATACGAATTCGGAGGGTAGAAATTAGTAAATATAAAAACATTAGACCTCTCACTAAAGGAATCGGTAATATAAAAGTTATAGTTAAATCTAAAATGGTTCTTTAGTAAATTACTAAGTATGTCTCACCGCATGTTCAAGAATGGCCTTTTTCCCTTTATTCAGATTACAACTGCTTACTTTTGGTTATTTGAAAATGAAATAATCTCCAGAATATAGGTATTTTTTTAAACAAGCCTTAGAAAGTTGGTTGCAATTTCAGTTTAATCCACCTGAAAAGACAGAACAAATTATACAAGAATATTGTGGTCAAACTCAGGTCTTGGCTTGGTCTTCATCGACCTGGCCAAGGCTTTCGACTCAGTCAATCATCATATTCTTATCGTCAGTCTCAACAGCCTTGGTTTCTCAAATGACTGCCTCGCCTGGTTCACCAACTAATTCTCAGATAGAGTTCAGTGTGTCAAATCGGAGGGCCTGTTGTCCGGACCTCTGGCAGTCTCTATGGGGGTACCACAGGGTTCAATTCTCGGGCCGAACCTTTTCTCTGTATATATCAATGATGTCGCTCTTGCTGCGGGTGATTCCTTGATCCACCTCTACGCAGATGACACCATTCTGTATACATCTGGCCCTTCTTTGGACACTGTGTTAACAAACCTCCAAACGAGCTTCAATGCCATACAACACTCCTTCCGTGGCCTACAACTGCTCTTAAACGCTACTAAAACTAAATGCATGCTCTTCAACCGATCGCTGCCCGCACCCGCCCGCTCGACTAGCATCACTACTCTGGACAGTTCTGACTTAGAATATGTGGACAACTACAAATACCTAGGTGTCTGGCTAGACTGTAAGCTCTCCTTCCAGACTCATATTAACAAGATATTTGTGGAGTGGTTGAAAAACGAGTTTTAATGACTCCAACCTAAGTGTATGTAAACTTCCGACTTCAACTGTATGTATATATACAGTGGGGGGAACAAGTATTTGATACACTGCCGATTTTGCAGGTTTTCCTACTTACAAAGCATGTAGAGGTCTGTAATTTTATCACACAAAAATCCAGAAAATCACATTGTATGATTTTTAAGTAATTAATTTGTATTTTATTGCATGACATAAGTATTTGATCACCTACCAACCAGTACGAATTCCGGCTCTCACAGACGTGTTAGTTTTTCTTTAAGAAGCCCTCCTGTTCTCCACTCATTACCTGTATTAACTGCACCTGTTTGAACTCGTTACCTGTATAAAAGACACCTGTCAACACACTCAATCAAACAGACACCAACCTCTCCACAATGGCCAATACCAGAGAGCTGTGTAAGGACATCAAGGACAAAATTGTAGACCTGCACAAGGCTGGGATGGGCTACAGGACAATAGACAAGCAGCTTGGTGAGAAGACAACAACTGTTGGCGCAATTATTAGAAAATGGAAGAAGTTCAAGATGACGGTCAATCACCCTCGGTCTGGGGCTCCATGCAAGATCTCACCTCGTGGGGCATCAATGATCATGAGGAAGGTGAGGGATCAGCCCAGAACTACACGGCAGGACCTGGTCAATGACCTGAAGAGAGCTGGGACCACAGTCTCAAAGAAAAACATTAGTAACATACTACGCCGTCATGGATTAAAATCCTGCAGCGCACGCAAGGTCCCCCTGCTCAAGCCAGCACATGTCCAGGCCCATCTGAAGTTTGCCAATGACCATCTGGATGATCCAGAGGAGGAATGGGAGAAGGTCATGTGGACTGATGAGACAAAAATAGAGCTTTTTGGTCTAAACTCCACTCGCCGTGTTTGGAGGAAGAAGAAGGATGAGTACAACCCCAAGAACACCATCCCAACCATGAAGCATGGAGGTGCAAACATCATTCTTTGGGGATGCTTTTCTGCAAAGGGGACAGGACGACTGCATCGTATTGAGGGGAGGATGGATGGGGCCATGTATCGCGAGATCTTGGCCAACAACCTCCTTCCCTCAGTAAGAGCATTGAAGATGGGTCGTGGATGGGTCTTCCAGCTTAACAACGACCCGAAACACACAGCCAGGACAACTAAGGAGTGGCTCTGTAAGAAGCATCTCAAGGTCCTGGAGTGGCCTAGCCAGTCTCCAGACCTGAACCCAATAGAAAATCTCTGGAGGGAGCTGAAAGTCCATATTGCCCAGCGACAGCCCCGCTGTCCCGCACGCACAGTGAGGCGAAGACTTTTGGAGGATGTCCTGGTGTTAAGAAGAGCAGCAAAGAAGCTACTTCTCTCCAGGAAAAACATCAAGGACAGACTGATATTCTGCAAAAGGTACAGGGATCGGACTGCTGAGGATTGGGGTAAAGTCATTTTCTCTGACGAATCCCCTTTCCGATTGTTTGGGGCATCCGGAAAAAAGCTTGTCTGGAGAAGACGGGTGAGCGCTACCATCAGTCCTGTGTCATAACAACAGTAAAGCATCCTGAGACCATTCATGTGTGGGGTTGCTTCTCAGCCAAGGGAGTGGGCTTACTCACATTTTTGCCTAAGAACACAGCCATGAATAAAGAATGGTAACAACACACCCTCTGAGAGCAACTTCTCCCAACCATCCAGGAACAGTTTGGTGACAAACAATGCCTTTTTCCAGCATGAGTGAGCACCTTGCCATAAGGCAAAAGGGATAACTAAGTGGCCCGGGGAACAAAACATCAATATTTTGGGTCCATGGCCAGGAAACCCCCCAGACCTTAATCCCATTGAGAACTTGTGGTCAATCTTCAAGAGGCGAGTGGACAAACAAAAACCCACAAATTCTGACAAACTCCAAGCATTGATTATGCAAGAATGGGCTGCCATCAGTCAGTATGTGGCCCAGAAGTTAATTGACAGCATGCCAGGGCAGATTGTAGAGGTCTTGAAAAAGAAGGGTCAACACTGCAAATATTGACTCTTTTCATCAACTTCATGTAATTGTCAATAAAAGCCTTTGACACTTATGAAATGCTTGTAATTATACTTCAGTATTCCATAGTAACATCTGACAAAAATATCTAAAGACACTGAAGCAGCATACTTTGTGGAAATTAATATTTGTGTCATTCTCAAAATTTTGGGCCATGATTGTACACACACACACACACACACACACACACACACACACACACACACACACACACACACACACACACACACACACACACATTTCCCCCACAACAACCGTAGACTCGGATTCTCAACAGTTGGACCATCCCAGAGTCCAACTCAAGAAAGGTCTTGATTTCCGAATGCATATACAGTTGCTACTGTATGAGAAGGCATGCAAAACTGAGCAAAAAAAGGGCAGAAATGGGGAGATTTGATTAACCATTGTTATGTCCTAGATGATGGAGGTCAGATATACCCCCTTTCCCTGAAACACCCAAAACATGGTCCCCCGTAGTGACCATATTCCCAAGCATCTCCGTGCAGTCAGACCTTTGATTTTGTGCCACCATGGCCACAATAATATGATCCCTCTCTGAATGTCTGAGTGTCACCCACCGGAATCCCCATCAGAATCCCCACCGGGTAGGTATAAGGTTGTCAAGGTTCTCATTAGCAGCTTTGAGAATTTCCTTGTGATTATGCTCTCCCATCAGGGGGCTTTGGATTTGCAGGACCAACCCTGCCAGGCAGGCTCAGAATCTTGAGGGGGCGGTGCTGCTTTAGTAGGTCTCTGACCGCATTAATCTTTCTGATTTGGCTGCGCATAGGCTACTTACAGTAGGCCCATAAAACAGATAGGGACTTCTCCTTAGTATCTGGATCGTTCAGGTGGGCGTCTAGGGTATAGGGCTGTGGACCCTTCCATCAATATAAGACCATAAATAAATTAGATGTATAATTAATTTTAAAAATGTAGTTCCACCATGATAGGACAATAAATAAATAAATTAGATGTATAATTCATTATAAAATGTATATCCCTCATCTGCACAACATTAAAAGCTTTCTCACAACCCCTACTCACAGACATACATTGGTTCTGGGATATGCAACCATTTCCTTTCTCACTCAATGCCACTTTCCCAAAAAACAAAAAACACACACCACACCATCCACACATACTGTGCCTTCTGTTTACTGTGTTTTCATCTCCATCCTGTTGAATTCGTGCTTTTGTATTCCAATTAGTTATATTTGAAGATAGATAGAAAATATGTATATCAATATACCGTTTATCGACCACGAGAGCTACGCGTTTCCCTTTCAATCTATTTTTCTTGAAAATTGGATACAGAACTTTGCGCCGTTCTGCAATTTCCTTCGGCAACTGGTCATTCATGCATATTTTCGTGCTGGAAAGTATTTTACCCAGGCTTTTAACCATTATTTTATCTTTAAAGAAAGCAAATTTGGCAACGATTAGGCGTTCATACCTCTGCCCTCTCTGTCTGAAGCGATGTACACGTTCGATTTGGATTTTGTAGATAGCTTTGCGTGGGATCTGAAGCGCTGTTAGGAGGAATTCTCTAACTACACATTCAGGAACTTCTCCTTCTTTCTCTTGGATACCTGTAAGTACCAGATTCTCTCATGGATCTAGTCTGTATGTCAAGTAAAGCTTCTCTCAGAACAATGTTCTCCTTTTTAAGTTCATTAACTTCGGTTTCAATCTATTGACTGGCCCTTTTAGCTTGCTTGTGTCTTTCTCCAATGTGTGAACGCTGTCTGCTAACTTTCTTTAATTATGTTTAATTACCGCAAACAATGAATGGCAAATGCAATTTTCGTATATACGGGTTCGCTGTATCACCACGCAGGGTTAACAGGGAACTGGCAGGAAGTACGTAAACAGCTGTTCTTATACCGTGATGACGTAGTTTCAACGTGTCTGTTGGCCTATCACAGTAGAGGCTGGGCGTGGTTTAGACTTTGCCCCGCCTTTGCTGGCCCTCGGATTTGTCCAAGCCCCTTGGCGCGTTCCTTTTGTCCACATCTGGTTGCTGGGTAGATTAGATTCTTCTTGTGTCTGTCGATTCTACACTGAAACAGTTCCTAATATGGTATTGTCCAGTATTCTAACCTCCTGGTTGGTCTAGAGAGATGCACCCCTCCCCTCTCCAGACTGTCCACAGCTTTTATGGCCTGTGTTGGTCAGTCCTTACACCTACACACACACACCCCTCTGTATTGTTTGTGTGTGTGTGTGTAACAAAACAATATTCATCTTCAACCAATATGCTAACAGGCTATAGTCCATAAACATAAATCCTAACAAATGTCACAGCTTTTTCGTCACTCATCTCGAGGTTTGCCTTCAACTCTTTTATATCCTTACTGACTAGTGTTAAGTATGCCCAGTTTGTCATTTATTGATTTTAACAGATTGGTTTCGACCTTTACCATTCCCGGTGGTGAAAAGATTAAATCGTCTGTGTATGTATGTAGCGGTCTTTATATGTACCACAGAAGAACCAAGAAATGAAGAGCGACACCACGGCTGTCTTTTTGGCTTTTACGTTGATCTGCAATAGTATTGTGAAAAGCCAGGACAGGAACACATCAGTCTCCAATGCACCATCTGACAAGTTTTTCTTTCTCTCTCACACGGAACCCAAACCGGCTGCGCGCGTGCGCCATCGTGCATAAATGTATTTTGTCTCCCCCCACAAACGCAATCACGACATGCAGGTTAAAATATCAAAACAAAACTCTGAACCAATTATATTAATTTGGGGGACAGTTCGAAAAGCATGAAACATTATGGCAATTTAGCTAGCTATCTTGCACTTGCTAGCTAATTTGTCCTATTTAGCTAGCTTGCTGTTGCTAGCTAATTTGTCCTGGGATATAAACATTGAGATGTTATTTTATCTGAAATACACAAGGTCCTCTACTCCACCAATTAATCCACACATAAAACGGTCAACTGAATCGTTTCTAGTCATCTCTCCTCCTTCCAGGCTTTTTCTTCTCTTGACTTTATATTGCGATTGGCAACTTTCATAAATTAGGTGCATTACCGCCACTGGCCTCGTTCGTCTTTCAGTCACCCACGTGGGTATAACCAATGAGGAGATGGCACGTGTCACGTTCCTGACCTGTTTTCTGTTGTGTGGTATGTGTTTAAGTGGTCAGGGCGTAAGTTTTGGGTGGGTAGTCTATGTTATGTGTTTTCTATGTTGGGTTAATGGGTTGCCTGGTATGGCTCTCAATTAGAGGCAGGTGTTTGGCGTTTCCTCTAATTGAGAGTCATATTAAGGTAGGTTGTTTCACATTGTTTGTTGTGGGTGGTTGTCTTCCGTGTCTGTGTATGTTGCGCCACACGGGACTGTTTCGGTATGTTCGCTCGGTTTTTGTGTAGTCTGTTTTTCCCTGTTCGTGCGTTCTTCGTGTTACATGTAAGTTCTTACGTTCAGGTCAGTCTACGTTGTTTTGTTATTTTGTAAATCCTTTCCAAGTGTTTGCTTTCGTGTTTAGTCGTTTGTCTAATGAATCTTTATGTATTCACAACCCGCTGCACGTTGGTCAAATCACTACTCCTCCTCTTCGTATGAAGAGGAGGAGGATCGCCGTTACAGCACGTGGGTACCTGCTTCTATAAACCAAAGAGGAGATGGGAGAGGCAGGACTTGCAGCACAATCTGCGTCAGAAATAGAACTGACTTCTATTTTAGCCCGTGGCAACGCAGACGCTCGTTGGCGCGCGCGAGCTGCGTGGGTGCAATAATTGAATAATATAGATTTCTAAATGTATTTTGCAACCTATCAGTGTTTTCAGCCTGTCAGTGTAAGCCTGTCAGTGTCAGCCTGTCAGTGTTTTCTCAGACTCACACAATCACATTCATACATAAAGCCATAATGTATAGTATAAAATAATAACCAGTACTTAATACAAACAATGTATGATCTTAATTCTTAGACAATAAAACCATACCTGCAATAGTATTGTGAAAAGACAGGACAGGAACACATCAGTCTCCAATGCACTATCTGACAAGTTGTTCTATACAGGAGCATAAAGAAAGGTAAAACACATATCCTGTCTCACATCCCCAATACGTTGCTAGGTGCTTTCAGTGTTGACAGTATTAAAATACAACAACTCATGTACAAAAACACTGTAATACAAACAAGCTACAACGTGAAATCGCCTTTATCCCATTTAGACCTTTATGAGAGACTACATCTCTCATAATGCAACGCTAGCATCAGTCGGCAGTTCAGCTAACCGTTTGCATCACAGAAAGGCATGCTAGCTAGCAACAGCAATACTTTTTAGCACTCTGTAAACTATATTAATAACAACAATAAAACTCTGAAAGTTAAATGTTTCCATAGTCTCACACTCCCTTATAACAATATCTACAGCATTAACCTTGGGGTGTTTTATTTCACGTTATGGACTTCCACAAAGGAGTAATCTGCAACACATACCTTTATCTCTCAGTGTTTTCTCAGACTGAGGAGAACGGGGGCCACGGGTAGTACCAGGGTGTTAGTAGGTGACGTAAGCACCCAGATGAAATAAAATACATTTAATGAAATAAAACCCAAAGATGTTAACATCATTCAGCTACTGTAGCTGCCTACTTAAAATTAACAGGCAGCACTAGTAGCACAACAATTAAAAATAGACACCAAAAGTTATGTTCCTGGCGATCATAGCGATCTGACTCCCCCCTTCTGTCTGAACTAGGAATATTCCTGTTCGCGGGCTTGGGCCACTGACCCAACTTGTTTGGGATAGGGGGCAGAATTTTCACTTTTGGATGAATAGCGTGCCCAGAGTGAACTGCCTCCTACTCAGTCCCAGATGCTAATACTGTATATGCATATTATTATTAGTATTGGATAGCAAACACTCTGAAGTTTCTAAAACTGTTTGAATGATGTCTGTGAGTATAACAGAACTCATATGGCAGGCAAAAACCTGAGAAAAAATCCAAACAGGAAGTGGGGAATCTGAGGTTTGTAGTTTTTGAACTCACCCCTATCGAATACACAGTGGGATATGGGTTATTTTTCACTTCCTAAGGCTTCCACTAGATGTCAACCGTTCTCAACCGTTCATGACTGAGCCTCGTTCTCAGTCATGTGCTTTCACTTGAGAGGTTGCTCTCGTTCCAGTGCTTTTCTACAGACATTGGAATTCTTTGGTTGGAACATTATTGAACTTTTATGATAAAAACATCCTAAAGACTGATTCTATACTTAGTTTGACAAGTTTCTTCGACCTGTAATATAACTTTTTGAACATTTCGTCCGAATGGACCAGTCAAACCTCTGACCCACAGGAATTGTGATGCAGTGAGTTATAATCTGTCTGTAAACAATTGTTGGAAAAATTACTTGTCATGCACAAAGTAGATGTCCTAACCAACTTGCCAAAACTATAGTTTGTTAAAAAGAAATTTGTGGAGTGGTTGTAAAACGAGTTTTAATGACTCCAACCTAAGTGTATGTAAAATTCCGACTTCAACTGTAGATTTGTGTTTGCTATTTGCTGTTTTGTTCTGTTTTGATAACTTCACATTATTTTCCTCATCAGTGGGAGGAGTCGGAGTGACCAGCCAGTAACCAGTATGCAGTACATGGATACAGCCAACTGTGCTTCCTCAGATCCCTGACCATTAAGGTATTTTTCTACAGTCTGTTCTATCTGTGATCATAATGTATACATCCTGCTGAGTTGTTAAAGCCCATTAGCCTACATTCACTCTTGTAGTGTCTTATCAAATGAAGAGAATGCATCTGAGAGTGGCCCTAACTCTATCCACAGGAAAGAGCAGAAAGACACCAGCAGTGAAATCAACACAAACTACTACACCAACAATCACCTATATGGCAACATAGAGGTATGTACTGTAGGCGTACTGCGCTCATTTACAGTAGATATCTGAGATCTGAGAAGAACTTAACCCTAAATACAAAGAATATGAGAAAAAAATAGAGGTGTTGTTGATGATATCTCTGATCTGGTTTCCTGTAGGCTGAAGAGGTTGGCGACCCATTCGAGTGTGAGGGTGGAGATGATTCAGTCTATGGTAACGTGTGAACACAACAGGAAGCATTTGGAAGTCAGCTGGCCCAGAGGCCATGGTACTCAGTCTGTCAAAGATTCCAGTAAAATGTTAACATTTTAACCCAATGTAGCAGAACAGGTGACTGCTTTTATTTGTTAGCTTGATGTAGCTTTATGGTTCTAATGACAAAAGAATATGGTACATTCTTATTTGGCCTGTGGCTTTGTGTTATAGCTTATACAAGGCTTATGTTTATTATCTGTGACTTGGATAATTCAAAAATGTTTTTTACTAAATGTCATTTATACACAAAATACTAACCAGTATTTAACCTGTTGGGGATGGGGGCGCTGTTTAGACTATTTATGCTAATGTGGCTAATTTTTTAAACGGCTTCCCACAAAATCCTTGATCGTACAATATGCATATTATTATTATTATTGGATAGAAAACAGTCTATAGTTTCTATAGGAGTTGAAATTTTGTCTCTAAGTGGAACAGAGCCCATTCTACAGCAATTTCCCTGACATGGAGTCAGATTTGAGAAATGTTGGCCACTTTTCTGAAGTCAGTTAAAAGGGCACTGTCGTTGCTATGACTATACGGACACTTCTTACGTCTTCCCCTGGATGCCTTTACGTGATGACGATTCCAACGGGCTCGATTGCTCGTTCACAGGCCCTACAAATGAAAAAAACCTTTAGCTAGCAAGTCTTTTCTTGCTGCGTAACGCGCGTGGAAGACACCGACCCTCTCCTGTTCCAAGCGTTAGTTTAGCCTGTTATATTTCTCCGGTCATCTTTTCACTCGTTATAGGAGTTAAAAACATCATAAGGTAGTTAATTTAAAGCGTTTTATAGCAATTTATATCCGTTTAGTGCGATTTTGGGACATTTATTTTTGCAACGATGTGAAAAGTTGGGCATGCTTTTCAGTTCATCCCGAACTCAGTTGACATTTCCACATGGCAAGAGGACAGCTTTCCACCAAAAGACGATTTCTCCCAAGAAAGGATCCTTTGCCCAAGATACTGATGGAAGAACAGCTCAAGGTAGGACATTTTTATTATGATAAATCGTGTTTCTGTCGAAACATTTTAGTGGCTTAGGACGCCATGTTTTTTGACGTAGCTTCGCTTGGCGCAAACTGTATTGAAAAGTAAGGATAAATTAAAAAATGTAATAACGCAATTGTATTAAGAATTAAATTGTCTATCAATCCCTGTCCACCCTATATTTTTTAGTCACGTTTATGAGTATTTATGTATAAGAGTAGATCACTGTCTAAGTGGCGCAAGGACTTTTTCTTTACCAGCTTGTCTACATTTCACATTGTCTAACCATGATTTTGGTGGCTAAATATAAACATTTTCGATCAAACTGTATATGCATGTTGTAATGTGATGTTACAGGAGTGTCATCGGAAGAATTCTGAGAAGGTTAGTGAAAAAATTAATATCTTTTGGCGATGTTGACTTTTATCGCTCACTTTGGCTAGAATCAATGCTGGGCTGCTAATTGCTATGTGCTAAGCTAATATAACGATTTATTGTGTTTTCGCTGTAAGACACTTAGAAAATCTGAAATATTGTCTGTATTCACAGGATCTGTGTCTTTCGATTCGTGTATGCTGTGTATTTTTACGAAATGTTTGATGATTAGTAGTTAGGTAAACACGTTGCTCATTGTAATTATTCTAGTCCATTTGTGATGGTGGGTGCAATTGTAAACTATGCCATCTACCTGAAATATGCACTTTTTTCTAACAAAACCTATCCCATACCATAAATATGTTATCAGACTGTCATCTAATGAGTTTTTTTGTTGGTTAGCGGCTATAAATATCTTAGTTTAGCCGAATTGGTGATGGCTACTGGTGTTGGTGGACAAATAAAAGATGGTGGATTATGCTAATGTGTTTTTAGGTAATAGATGTACATCTTTACATATTGTGTCTTCCCTGTAAAACATTTTAAAAATCGGAAATGTTGACTGGATTCACAAGATCTGTGTCTTTCATTAGCTGTATTGGACTTTAATGTGTGAAAGTTAAATATTTTAAAAAAATATTTTTTTTGAATTTCGCGGCACTGGTTTTTCAGTGGGGGGGGGGGGGGGGTGTGCCGCTAGCGCCACGCTGATCCTAGACAGGTTAACTATATCTTGTTTCACACTTCCCAGCTGTGTCTTGAGGGTAATCTGAGGATAGAATACGAGTGTGGGACTTTCAGTTTCTCCACTTGGGGTTGCTCTTTCATTTATTGAGATTTTCAACATCTGTTTATTTCCATAGGGTTTGAGTTATTTCACACTACTGATTTTGTCAATGTACTATCGCTTTAGGTTTTTTGACCCTCTATAACACATATGTCAGAGTCAAGGCCCGCGGGCCACATCCGGCCCGCGAGAAGGTTTTTTACGGCCCCTGGGATGATCTTGATTTATTATTAGAACCGTCCCGCAGACCGCAGCAAGCCGGCAGCCCGCAGATCTTTTACACGCACCAATACTACATTTCCCACAATGCAACGGTGACGCACCGAGCAGTAGGCTGCTTCATTTCAATATTTATTGGCACAGCAGTCGTCAGCATCACAGTAAAATTAACTTTCAGATACCCATCAAAAATGGCAAAACGGAAGGTGGACACTGAGAACCGGGGGTTTCAAACAAGGTGGGAGTCGGAGTATATGTTCACGGAGGTAGCTGGAAAACCTGTGTGTCTTCTGTGTGGAGAAAGTGTGGCGGTACTGAAAGAGTATAATCTGAGACGACATTATGAAACGAAACACGCGGACAAAAACAAGAATATGGACATGGAACAAAGGCTACAAAAGGCAGAGGAATTAAAACGAGGCCTCAAATCTCGACAGGCTCTGTTCAAAAAAGCCAAATCACAAGGCCAGGCTGCTGTCAAGGCCAGTTTTATTTTGGCAGAAGAGATCGCTAAATCAGCCCGGCCATTTACGGAGGGGGATTTCATCAAAAACTGCATGATTAAAGTTTGTGACGAAGTTTGCCCAGAAAAAAGGCAACTCTTTTTAAATGTGAGTCTGAGCAGAAACACCATTGCCGAGAGAGTAGACCAGTTGTCCATCAATCTAAAAGAGCAGCTTGTGAAAAAGGGAAAAGATTTCATTGCATATTCCTTGGCTGTGGATGAGAGCACCGACATTTCTGACATTGCCCAGTTGTCAATTTTCATCCGCGGAGTGGACTCCAGCCTAAGCGTGACAGAGGAGTTTTTGGCTTTACGTCCTATGCATGGCACAACTACGGGGCATGATTTGTATGAAGAGGTGTCAAGATGTGTAAATGAGATGGAGCTGCCTTGGGAAAAACTCGTGGGTTTGACAACCGACGGAGCACCTGCGATGTGTGGACACAGGAGCGGACTGGTGGCGAAGATACGGGAAAAGATGCAAGAGGAAAACGCGACAGGTGAGCTGACAGCTTATCATTGTATCATACACCAGGAAGCGTTGTGCGGTAAAGCCTTGAAAATGGAGCATGTAATGAGCATCATCACGCGCACAGTTAACTTTATCAGAGCCAAAGGTTTGAATCACCGCCAGTTCAAGGCATTTCTGACGGAGTTAGAAACGGAGCATGGTGATTTGCCTTATCACACAGAGGTGCGATGGCTAAGCCAGGGAAAGGTGCTTCAAAGATGTTTCGAGCTTCGTGAGGAGATTTGTCTGTTCTTGGACAGCAAAGGGAAAGACACAACACAACTCCGAGACGAAATGTTTCTGTGTGAAATGGCTTTTCTGTGTGACATTACGAGTCATCTGAATGCAATGAACTTGCAGCTGCAGGGTCGGGATCATGTCATCTCTGATATGTACAGTACAGTGAAGGCATTTAAAACCAAACTGACTCTGTGGGAGACGCAGATGCGGAAAGAAAATTTGAGCCACTTTCCCAGCTGCCAGACCATGAAAGAGAAGCTCTCTACCAGTGCGTTCCCGAGCGCACAGTTGGCTGATAAAATAGGTATGCTTGCCGCTGACTTTCGACGCCGATTTGCTGACTTTGAAGCACAAAAAAGCAGGTTGGAACTGCTCGGTAACCCATTTGCTGTTGACGTGGAAAGCTCACCACCAAACCTCCAAATGGAGTTGATTGACCTCCAATGCAATGATGCACTGAGGGCAAAATATGCGGCAGTGGGTGCTGCGGAGTTCGCCCGTTTCCTCCCCGACACAATGCCCCAGCTGCGCATCCAGGCTGCTCAAACGTTGTCTATGTTTGGCAGCACATACCTGTGTGAACAACTGTTTTCTTTGATGAACCTGAACAAAACATCACACAGAAGTCGACTTACTGCTGAACACCTCCACTCAATTCTGAGGATTTCCTCAGCTCAGAGCCTTACCCCGAACATTGATGAACTTGTGGAAAAGATGGGACACCACCAAGTATCACCCTCAACCTCAAACAAGTGAACATTACTGTGCAATCACATATTTAGAGTTTTTACTCAGTTCAAGTTTAAAAGTTAAAGTTTAATATTTGTTTTCACTGCATGTTACTTCTCCTTAAACAAAGTGTTGTTTTTGATTAATAGATTTTTGCACTTTATTTTATTGTATTTCAATCCAATTATATTTTAAAAATATTTCAGTTGAGTGGATGATAGAAAATTGCTATTATTGTTTTTTTCTTTGAAGTAAATTTAGCCCACTTTTGCTAAAATAGAAAATATAGGCTACTGATGGTGCCTTGAATACCGGTTTCTTTCATTTAATGTTCATGTTATGGGGATTTTTATATAAAGGAAATTTGTCTTTTGTGTCTGTTGAAAATTAAAGATTACTGACAGAGCCATAAGAAAATATTGCTTTATTTATCTGATCATATTGGAATATATTTGTTAGGTTTTCAGTAGGTTCAATTAGGTTCACTAGACTAAATGCGTCATTTAAAAATTTTTCAATGAACATTCGAACAGTCCGGCCCTCGGCTTGTAGCTAAATTTTTTATTTGGCCCTCCGTCCATTTGACTTTGACACCCCTGCTCTATAAGAACATACCAGTAACAGTTATGCAAATCAAATTTCAGATTATAATAAATTTGTATTAGATTAGGTTATGATTGATGATTGTAGCTCTGTATACATGATCAAATCTTAATAAATAAAACATGTATTTTTTAAACAAATCCTTCATGTGATTTGAAATGCATAGAAATTGATTCAGTGTATTGAAGTGTGGACAATGTGTGTTCTCCTACCTACATTCACTGAGAGGATGAGAAACATAGAGATCCTATTAAATTATTCAAATGTATATAATGTATATCCTCCACGCACCAGGCCTACTGTAGGTCTCCCCAGCCTGGTGGGCCCTTTGGCAGCGCCGCGCACCAGGCTGTCTCTCCGTCTCCTCCCTCCAGGTTCTCCCGTCTGTCCTGAGCTGCCAGAGCCGCCCGTCTGTCCTGAGCTGCCAGAGCCGCCCGTCAGTCCGGAGCCGCCCGTCAGTCCGGAGCCGCCCGAGCCGCCCGTCAGTCCGGAGCCGCCCGAGCCGCCCGTCAGTCCGGAGCCGCCCGAGCCGCCCGTCAGTCCAGAGGTGCCCGTCAGTCCAGAGGCGCCCGTCAGTCCAGAGGCGCCCGTCAGTCCAGAGGCGCCCGTCAGTCCAGAGGCGCCCTCTACGAGGGTCTTCAGTCCGGGGCCCGCTCCAGAGGCGCCCCGCTCAAGTGGGCCAAGACTGAGGTGGAGCGGGGTCCACGTCCCGCACCCGAGCCGCCACCATAAGAAGGCCCACCCGGACCCTCCCCTTTAGTGTCAGGTTTTGCGGCCGGAGTCCGCACCTTTGGGGGGGGGGGGGGGGGGGTACTGTCACGCCCTGACCTTAGTTATCTTTGTTTTTCTTTATTATTTTGGTTAGGTCAGGGTGTGACGAGGGTGGTATGTGGGTTTTTGTCTTGTCTAGGGTTTGGGGTATGTCTAGGTGTGTGTGTGTGTAGTCTAGGCATTATGTAGGTCTATGGTGGCCTAGATTGGTTCCCAATCAGAGGCAGCTGTTTATCGTTGTCTCTGATTGGGGATCCTATTTAGGTTGCCATTTTCCCATTTGGTTTGTGGGTGATTGTCTATGTGATGTTGCATGTCTGCAATCGTTATATTTAGCTTCACGTTCGTTTTTGTTCGTTTGTATTAGTTTGGTTATTATTCTTCGTTATAATTAAAGAAGATGTATTCACATCACGCTGCGCTTTGGTCTCCTCACTACGATGTTCGTGACACATGTTGTGTTAGTTAATCCAAGTTTATCATTTTAAAAAGCTAATTGATCTTTAGAAATCCCTTTTGCAATTATGTTAGCACAGCTGAAAACGGTTGTGCAGTTAAAACTGGCCTTCTTTAGACTAGTTGAGTATCTGGAGCATCAGCATTTGTGGGTTTGATAACAGGCTCAAAATGTCCAGAAACAAAGTACTTTCTTCTGAAACTCATCAGTCTATTCTTGTTCTGAGAAATTAAGGCTATTCCATGCAAGAAATTGCCAAGAAACAGAAGATCTCGTACAACGCTGTGTACTGCTCCCTTCACAGAACAGAGCAAACTGTCTCTAACCAGAATAGAAAGAGGAGTGGGAGGCTCCGGTGCACAACTGAGCAAGAGGACAAGTACATTAGATTGTCTAGTTTGAGAAACAGACGCCTCACAAGTTCTCAACTGGCAGCTGTATTAAATAGTACCCGCAAAACCCCAGTCTCAATGTCAACAGTGAAGAGGCGACTCCGGGATGCTGGCCTTCTAGGCAGAGTTCCTGTCCATTGTCTGTGTTCTTTTGCCCATCTTGATCTTTTCTTTTTATTGGCCAGTCTGAGATATGTATTTTTCTTTGCAACTCTGCCTAGAAGGCCAGCGTCCCGATGTAATCATTAGTCCAATATTTGCAAACGAGAGTTTCTATTGGACAAATTCAGGTATGTTTATCCCCGTTCCGTTTGCTTCCGTTTAAGACAAGCTTTTTAATACACTCCTGATCAAACGCAAACACAGTTCACTTTCATAGCAACAACATACAAACAGCTCGTTGTATGTATAATTCCTTCTCGCATTTATCTACACGCTCTCCTCTTCTCACATCTTCCCTTCTCTTGTGGACTTCATTGCACAACACATCACATCACATCTGTGACCAGGCAAAAAAACTTTCCAAGCCATACCTTCACATCATGACTGCTAACCACATACATCCTAAATCATTCTCACTTCATAGTTAACCTAGCTGCTAGAACTAAGGTGTTAGTAAACCTGCTACAATCTGCAGTACAGTGTACAGTCAGCAGCAAGCAGTTTATCAGCAAGCAGTTTATCAGTTTATCATAGGCGGGGCCCGGTGGTAATAAATTAATCCTCCCAATCCCGGGTTCGGGAGCACCCCCATCAGTAAAAAAGCTGACTAGCATAGCCTAGCATAGCGTCACAAGTAAATACTAGCATCTAAATATCATTAAATCACAAGTCCAAGACACCAGATGAAAGATACACATCTTGCGAATCCAGCCATCATTTCATATTTTTTAAATGTTTTACAGGGAAGACACAATATGTAAATCTATTAGCTAACCACGATAGCAAAAGACACAACTTTTTTTGTCCACCATTTTTTTCCTGCATAGGTAGCTATCACAATTTAGACCAAATAAAGATATAAATAGCCACTAACCAAGAAACAACTTCATCAGATGACAGTCTGATACCATATTTATTGTATAGCATATGTTTTATTTTATTTTTTTGCATATTTCAGGTATAAATCATAGTTTACCATTGCAGCCACCATCACAACTCTCACCAAAGCAACTAGAATAACTACAGAGACCATCGTGTATTACCTAATTACTCATCATAAAACATTTCTTAAAAATACACAGCGTACAGCAAATGAAAGACAAACATCTTGTGAATCCAGACAATATTTCAGATTTTCTAAGTGTTTTACAGCGAAAACACAATATAGCATTATATTAGCTTACCACAATAGCCAGAAACACAAACCATTTACCAGCAGCAAAGGTTAGCGATCGTAACAAACAGGCAAAAGATGTATAATTTTTGACTAACCTTGATATTCTTCATCAGATGACAGTCCTGTAACATCACATTACACAATGCATATAGGGTTTGTTCGAAAATGTGCATATTTAGCGGCACAAATTGTGGTTATACAATGTGATTAGTGGCCAAACTTCAAGCAATCTGTCCGGCGCCATCTAGGAGAGGCACCTATTCTAATCAATAAGTAATCATAAACTTGACAAAAAAATACAGGTTGGACAGCAAATGAAAGATACATTAGTTCTTAATGCAACCGCTGTGTTAGATTTTTTAAATTAACGTTACTACGCATACAGCGTGCGCTAAAGCGAGACCGCACCGAAATTCGTGGCGGAATTATTATTTGACATTTGTCAACATAAATACGAATTAACAGCATAAAGACTGCTTACTATTTGCTGAGTTTCCATCAGAATCTTGGGCAAGGTGTCCTTTCTCCAGAACAATCGTCTTTTGGTTGAAAGATGTCCTCTTCTCCTGTAGAAATAGCAGCTAACGCTAGCCATCCACCTGAGAGGTGTCCAACTCGCGATGGCGCAAGACAAAGAAATTCCAGAAAATCGCAATAAACTGATATAAACTGCTATAAGTCGGTTTAAATGAACTACCTTATGAAGTTTTTAAGACAATAATCTAATTAAATCAGAGCCGGAGATATAGAACTGCTAAAACGAAAGCTTTTCAGGACGCCATTGTGATGTCCCTCTTGCGCCAGGCGCCCCGTTGAAAAGAACGGTACTTCCGTTCCATGAGCCTTTATAGTGCCCCAGATGGTGCAATCCACTCCATTCAAATTCTCACCGCTTACTGACATCTAGAGGAAGGCATATGCAGTGTATGTAGCCCCATAGCTTACATGGGGACTTATAAACTGACCCTAGAACAGGGACCTCAATTTCAGAAATCTCACTTCCTGACAGGAAATGTGCTGCAGAATGAGTTCTGTTTCACTCAGAGAAATAATTCAAACGGTTTTAGAAACTAGAGAGTGTTTTCTATCCAATAGTAATAATAATATGCATATTGTACGAGCAAGAATTGAGTAAGAGGCAGTTTAATTTGGGAACTAATTTTTACAAAGTCGAAATGGCGCCCCCCTATTGACAAAAGGTTAATAAAACTAAAAGCTTACCTTGACTTGGAAGAGTTCCAGTGCAGCATCCCTTTCTGTTTGAGGCATGTGTTGGAGTAGGCTAAACTAGCTAACTACATTCGACACTAGCTAAGTAAGTGAAACTGAACAAAAAATATACTGCGAAATATCTCTCTCTCTCTGTCTCTTGCTTCTCCTTAATTTTGAAAGAAATGAATTTTTTCAAAACTGTTCAACTATTGTCTTTCTCTCTCTTTGAGTCAACTACTCACCAGATGTTATGCATTGCAGTGCTAGCTAGCTGTCGCTTATGCTTTCAGTACTAGATATATTCTCTGATCCTATGATTGGGTGGACAACATGCCAGTTAATTCTGCAAGAGCTCTGATAGATTGGAGGACGTTCTCCAGAAGTTGTCATAATTACTGTGTAAGTATTTGGAAGGGGGTGAGATCCATGAGCCTCTTAGGTTTTGTATTGAAGTCACTGTATCCAGAGGAGGACAAAAACTAGCCTCCGGCTATACCATGGTGCTAACCCAGAGAGTGCTGACGAAGCTTCTGTATACCTTCACAGCAAAACAGTGTGTTTTAATCAATTATTTGGTGACGTGGATATATTTAGTATAGTTTTATCTAAAAAGGTAAACTTTTTTATTGTTTCACTATTTTTATTTTTATGAAATTCACTGAGGAGGATCGTCCTCCCCTTCCTCCTCTGAGGAGCTTCCACTGCCTAACATACAAAGCCAACTTACTAGACTAGGTTACAATGTGTATTACCATGAACTTCAAATAGGCCTACTATTAGAGACCCCTCAAAGTTTGACTTGTTGCATTTAGGGAAGCTAAAACCTAATTCAGGGGAGCTGAGCCCCCCCCCTGGCACCCCAATAATTCACACCTTGATTTTAGGCCTACTGCATTATGTTTACAGCTACTGTAGAGATCTGTGAAACTTTGCTCTAAATACAAAGGATTAAAATAACATTGGAGTTGTTGTGGTTGACTGTAACGGCAGTCCTCCTCCTCTTCATCTTCGGAAGAGGAGGAGTATTGAGGGAACCAAGGCGCAGCGTAGTGAAAAGACATATTTATTTAACGAAAACACGAACTTGATTAAACTAACAAAAACAACAAACGGTGTAGACAGACCTAGACGACGTACTTACATAAAACAAGAAAAAACGCACGAACAGGAACATAGGCTACACAAACCGAACAAACCGTAAACAGTCCCGCGTGGTGTAAAGACACAGACACGGAAGACAATCACCCACAACGAACACTGTGACAACGCCTACCTAAATATGACTCTTAATTAGAGGAACGCCAAACACCTGCCTCTAATTAAGAGCCATACCAGGCAACCCAAAACCAACACAGAAACAGAAAACATAGAATGCCCACCCAACCTCACGTCCTGACCAACTAACACACATAACAAACTAACAGAAATAGGTCAGGAACGTGACATAACCCCCCCCATAAGGTGCGAACTCCGGGCGCACCAGCACAAAGTCTAGGGGAGGGTCTGGGTGGGCATCTGACCACGGTGGTGGCTCAGGCTCCGGGCGAGGTCCCCACCCCACCATAGTCAATCCCAGCCTCCATCTACCCCTAAAAATGTCCACCCATATCTTACCCCCACAAAATCCTCTTAGTAACATCCATGACAGGGACAGCACCGGGACAGAGGGATAAATCAAGACAGAGGGATAGCACAAGACAGAGGGATAGATCAGAATATAGAGGTAGATCAAGATAGAGAGGGAGATCATGATAGAGGGGCAACTCCGGACTGAAAAGCAGCTCCGGACAGAGAGACAGCTCTGGACTGAGGGGCAGTTCTGGGTATATAGCCGTTTCTGGCTGAAGGGCAGCTCATGGCTGACTGACGAATCTGGACGCTCATGGCAGGCTGACGGCTCTCGACGCTCATGGCTGGCTGACGGCTCTCGACGCTCATGGCTGGCTGACGGCTCTCGACGCTCATGGCAGGCTGACGGCTCTCGACGCTCATGGCTGGCTGACGGCTCTCGACGCTCATGGCTGGCTGACGGCTCTCGACGCTCATGGCTGGCTGACGGCTCTCGACGCTCATGGCAGGCTGACGGCTCTCTACGCTCATGGCAGGCTGACGGCTCTCGACGCTCATGGCAGGCTGACGGCTCTCGACGCTCATGGCAGGCTGACGGCTCTCGACGCTCATGGCAGGCTGACGGCTCTCGACGCTCATGGCTCTCTGACGGCTCTGGCTGCTCATGGCTCGCTGGCGGCTCTGGCAGATCCTGTCTGGCTGGCGGCTCTGGCAGATCCTGTCTGGTTGGCGGCTCTGGCAGATCCTGTCTGGTTGGCGGCTCTGGCAGATCCTGTCTGGTTGGCGGCTCTGGCAGATCCTGTCTGGTTGGCGGCTCTGGCAGATCCTGTCTGACGGACGGCTCTAGCGGCTCCTGTCTGGCGGGCGGCTCTAGCGGCTCCTGTCTGGCGGACGGCTCTGTAGGCTCATGGCAGACGGGCGGCTTTGCAGGCTCATGGCAGACGGGCAGCTTTGCAGGCTCATTGCAGACGGATGGCTCAGACGGCGCTGGGGAGACGGATGGCTCAGATGGCGCTGGGGAGACGGATGGCTCAGATGGCGCTGGGGAGACGGATGGCTCAGATGGCGCTGGGGAGACGGATGGCTCAGATGGCGCTGGGGAGACGGATGGCTCTGGCCGGATAAGGCGCACTGTAGACCTGGTGCGTGGTGCCGGAACTGGAGGCACCGGGCTAAGGACACGCACCTTCATACTAGTGCGGGGAGCAGGGACAGGCACACTGGACTCTCAAAGCCCACTCTATACCTGGTGCGTGGTACCGGCACTGGTGACACCGGGCTGAGGACAAGCACATCATACTGACATTGACGATATATATGATCTGGTTTCCTGTCTGCTGTCATGCCCTGACCTTAGTTAGCTATGTTTTCTTTATTAGTTTGGTTAGGTCAGGGTGTGACGAGGGTGGGTATGCTGGTTTGGTATTGTCTAGGGGTTTTGTATGTCATGGGGTGTTGGTAAGTCTAGGCATATGTATGTCTTTTGTGGCCTGAATTGGTTCCCAATCAGAGGCAGCTGTTTATCGTTGTCTCTGATTGGGGATCATATTTAGGTTGCCATTTACACTCTTGGTTTTGTGGGTTCTTATTCTATGTTTAGTTGCCTGTCTGCACTAGCCATATTAGCTTCACGGTTCGTTTTGTTATTTTGTTTGTTTTGTTCAGTGTTCATTCTTTAAATAAAAAAGTATGTACGCTTATCACGCTGCACCTTGGTCTCCTCCCTACGACGGCCGTGACAGAAGAACCCACCATAAAAGGACCAAGCAGCGTGTTCAGGATGAGCAGACAGCATGGACATGGGACGAAATACTGGACGGTAAAGGATCCTGGACGTGGGAGGAAATATTGTCAGGAGAGGATCGCCTACCATAAAGAGGGGGGGGTGGCAGCGTCCAGAACCAGAGCCGCCACCGAGGGTAGATGCCTACCGGGACCCTCCCCTATAACACTCTTGGTTTTGTGGGTTCTTATTCTATGTTTAGTTGCCTGTCTGCACTAGCCATATTAGCTTCACGGTTCGTTTTGTTATTTTGTTTGTTTTGTTCATTGTTCATTCTTTAAATAAAGAAGTATATACGCTTATCACGCTGCGCCTTGGTCTCCTCCCTACGACGGCCGTGACATCGGCGGAAGAGGATGGCGACCCATACGAATGTTATGGTGGAGACGATGCAGTCTATGGTAACATGTGTTCATAACAGGAAGCATGTGGGAGTCAGCTGGCTCAGAGGCCATTGTACTCAGTCTGTCAAAGGTTCCAGTAAAATATTTACATTTTAAACCAATGTAGCACAGCAGCCGACTGCTTATTTGTTAGCTTTATTGTTCTTATGGCTAAAGAATATAATACATTCTTATTTGTGTTGTGGCTTGTGTTATGGCTTTCACAAGGCTTTTGTTTGTATCTATGGCTTGGGTGAATCAGAATGAACCTGATATGAATGGCTATACAGGTATAATTATTGGGAAGTGTATATACAGTATATTATTGTTTTTGTGTTGCTCCTTTCAACTGTAATCTACTTATGTGTAACTGATACTCAGGTCAGCACAGTGCTTCTGTGGTCCCCTTGAATGTACAGAGAGATACAGTATAGTGTCATTTGTCAAAATAGGCCATATTGAGATATACTGTATGTACATGAGATGGAGAATACAACGATTGTGAAGTAAAGTACCTTGAAAATCGTCTCCAGATCAGATTGAATATGAACATGTGTAAATGTTCAACAACAGTGATCAAATGAAAAAATCAATGTGTTTCATTGCATTTTTATATAGTGTGTATGTAACGGTTGTCCTCCTCCTCTTCGTCCGAAGAGGAGGAGTAGGGATTGGACCAAAGCGCAGCGTTGTGATACGACATGATATTTATTAAACAAGACGAAACCTAAACACACTTGAGAATTTACAAAATAATAAACGAAGTCAACAGACCTGAACAAAACGAACTTACATATACACGAAGAACGCATGAACAGGTACAGACGACACAAACGAACGAACAAACGAAACAGTCCCGTGTGGTGCACAGACACAGACACGGAAGACAACCACCCACCAACAAACATTGTGAACAGCCTACCTTTATATGGTTCTCAATCAGAGGAAACGTCAAACAATTGTCCCTGATTGAGAACCATATAAGGCTAATTACCAATGACCTAAACATAGAAACACAAAACATAGAATGCCCACCCCAACTCACGCCCTGACCAACTAAACACATACAAAAATAACAGAAAACAGGTCAGGAACGTGACAGAACCCCCCCCCCCCCCCCTCAAGGATGCGAACTCCGGACGCACCACCAAAAGTCTAGGGGGGGGGGTCTGGGTGGGCATCTGTCCACGGTGGCGGCTCAGGCTCTGGGCGTGGTCCCCATCCCACCATAATCAATCCCCGCTTTTTTAGCCTCCTCCCAATGACCACCCTCCAAATTAACCCCACTGGATTAAGGGGCAGCACCGGACTAAGGGGCAATACCGGAATGAGGGGCAGCACCGGAATGAGGGGCAACACCGGAATGAGGGGCAACACCAGAATGAGGGGCAACACCAGAATGAGGGACAACACCAGAATGAGGGGCAACTCCGAAGTGAAGGGCAGCTCCAGACTGGCTGACGGCTCTGGCTGGTCATGGCTGGCTGACGGCTCTGGCTGGTCATGGCTGGCTGACGGCTCTGGCTGGTCATGGCTGGCTGAAAACCTGACTCTATAGGGGAGGGTTCGGGTTGGTATCTATCCTCGGTGGCGGCTCCGGTTCGGGACGTAGCCCCCGCTCCGCACGCTGATCCCTCCGCTTCCGTGGAACCGGACCGTGGATCGTTGCCGGAGACTCCGGACCGCGAATCGTTGCCGGAGGAACCGGACCGCGGATCATCGCCGGAGGCTACGGACTGCTGACCGCCGCTGGAGGCTCCGGACTGCAGACCGCCGCTGGAGACTCCAGACTGCAGACCGCCACTGGAGACTCCGGACTTCAGACCGCCGCTGGAGGCTCCGGACTGGGAACCATCGCTGGAGGCTCCGGACTGGGAACCGTCGCTGGAGGCTCCAGACTGGGAACCGTTGCTGGAGGAAACTCTCAACGTTCCAGAATGTATTGTAAAATACCAAAATAACGATTTGAGTGCAATGTTCCCCTTGTGTATCGTTTATATGGTAGATGGTTTAGACTGTTTGTACTCAGAGTATATATTTCAATCCCTGACCTTAGAGAGCCTTTTTATTTCTCTATTTGGTTAGGTCAGGGTGTGATTTGGGTGGGCATTCTAGTTTTCTATTTCTTTCTTTTAGAGGCAGCTGTCTATTGTTGTCTCTGATTGGGAATAATACTTAGGCAACCTGTTTTTCATCCTAGTTTGTGGGATCTTGTCTTTGTATAGTTGCTGTTTAGCGCTACAGAGCTTTACGTTTGTTTATATTTTTGGTGTTCATTTAATAAAGTACGATGAACACTTTCGTCTCATTCGCTTTGGTCTCATTCAATTGACGACGGACGTAACAGATATGTTACATAGACAGAACATGAGAGGGAGCCAGGATTGGTGTGAAAAGAGTAGACCTACACAGGGCCTTTAGTTTGATTATCTACTGTTCTCGCCATAGATTGTACTCTCTCACTCCTCAAGAATACATAGAATAATGAAGACACACTCCTGTGAAGGCAACTACATGCAACACATAGCCACTGAAAGATGAAAATAGGTCACCCATAGGGGTTTTGATGTTGAAAGCATCGAAGGGTCAGCTACACTCAGGAATACAATAAAACTGCTTCAGCATTTGTGTTCAGCATGTTCTTTGCTTGTAATCTTTTAATTACTCACTGTAACATTTGACACTTTATCATGTTAATGGGCATGTTTTAGTCGATGCATTCAGGCGCAATAACCGTTATCTATGTATGCGGTCCTACAATTAGACCTCTTGTTACTTCCTGATTGAGTCACTGCTCAACTTGATTCGAAAAGCCCTACATGACAAACAACACTTTCTCACCATACACACATCTACTTGAAGACCGGACATTGTTATAAGGTAAAGACTATTTTAATAATTGTGTTAGTTTAGGATATACTGTATGCAGTTTTTTGTTGTTGCTTGGAACTGTTTAGAATTGGCCATGACTAATTTTTATTTTATTTATTTTTATTTCACCTTTATTTAACCAGGTAGGCCAGTTGAGAACAAGTTCTTATTTACAACTGCGACCTGGCCAAGATAAGGCAAAGCAGTGCGACAAAAAAAACAACAACACAAAGTTACACATAAACAAACCTACAGTCAATAAGACAATAGACAAATATATGTACAGTGTGTGCAAATGTAGAAGAGTAGGGAGGTAAGGCAATTAAAAGGCCATAGAGGCAAAATAATTACAATTTAGCATTAACACTGGAGTGATAGATGTGCAGATGACGATGTGCAAGTAGAGATACTGGGGTGCAAAATAGCAATAGGATAAGTAACAATATGGGGATGAGGTAGTTAGGTGTGTTATTTAAAGATTGGTTGTGTATAGGTACAGTGATCGGTAAGCTGCTCTGACAGCTGATGCTTAAAGTTAGAGAGGGAAATATGAGACTCCAGTTTCAGTGATTTTTGCAATTCGTTCCAGTCATTGGCAGCAGAGAACTGGAAGAAAAGGCGGCCAAAGGAAGTGTTGGCTTTGGGGATGACCAGTGAAATATACCTGCTGGAGCTCGTGCAACAGGTGGGTGTTGCTATGGTGACCAGTGAGCTGAGATAAGGCGGGGCTTTACCTAGCATAGACTTATAGGTGACCTGGAGCCAGTGGGTTTGGCAACGGATATGTAGTGAGGGCCAGCCAACGAGAGCGTACAGGTCACAGTGGTAGGTAGTATATGGGGCCTTGGTGACAAAACGGATGGCACTGTGATAGACTACATCCAGTTTGCTGAGTAGAGTGTTTGAGGCTATTTTGTAAATGACATCGCCGAAGTCGAGGATTGGTAGTATAGTCAGTTTTACGAGGGTATGTTTGGCAGCATGAGTGAAGGAGGCTTTGTTGTGATATAGGAAGCTGATTCTAGATTTAATTTTGGGATTGGAGATGCTTAATGTGAGTCTGAAAGGACAGTTTGCAGTCTAACCAGACATATAGGTATTTGTAGTTGTCCACATATTCTAAGTCAGAACCGTCCAGAGTAGTGATGCTAGTCGGGCGGGTGGGTGCGGGCAGCATTCGGTTGAAACACATGCACTTAGTTTTACTAATGATCTTTACCAATATTAAAAGATAGATTAGTGAAATATGTCTACCTAGTCACAGCCATAGAGATTCTATTAAATTACTAGAGGGGCTATGTCATAAACCCTCACAGTTCCAGAATGTATGAAAATGGAAGCAATTGTGGTCAGGGAGAAATCCAAACCAGTCTAATTGGAATGAATGGCAGTAGAGGCATAGGTGATTGTCACGCCCTGGCCTTATTATTCTTTGTTTTCTTTATTATTTTAGTTAGGTCAGGGTGTGACATGGGTAATGTTTATGTTTTGTTGGTTTTGGGTGTTTATTTGGTAAAGGGGTTATGGGGTGTAGTAGATGGTTTTGTGTTGAGTGTATATGTCTAGCGTTGTCTATGTTGGTTAGTTATCTAGGAGAGTCTATGGTTACCTGAATGAGTTCCCAATTAGAGACAGCTGATTTCGGTTGTCTCTGATTGGGAGCCTTATTTAGGGTAGCCATAGGCTCTCATTGGTTGTGGGTAATTGTCTATGTAAGAACGTTAGTAGCCTGTATGTTTGTGCACAACGTTTGTAGCTTCACGGTCGTTTTGTTGTTTTCTTGTTTTGTTAAAGTGTTTTTTGTGTCGTGTTCATCTTCGTGGTATAATAAAAGGAAGATGGCTTATTTTCCAACTGCTGCATTTTGGTCCGTAAATCCGCCACACGATCGTGACAGAATTACCCACCATAGGACCAAGCGGCATGGAAGGCGGCAACAGGACCTACCCACAAAGGATTTCTGGACATGGGAGGAGATACTGGATGGTAAGGGGCCGTGGGATCAACCTGGAGAATATCGCCTCCCTCGTGAAGAGCTGGAGGCAGCGAAAGCCGAGAGGAGGCGATATGAGGAGGCAGCACGGAGACAAGGCTGGAAGCCCGTGAGTACAACCCAAAAATTTCTTGGGGGGGGCCTTAAAGGGAGTGTGGCGAAGTCAGGTAGGAAACCTGCGCCTACTCCCTGTACTTACCGTGGAGAGCGAGAGTACGGGCAGACACCGTGTTACGCAGTAGAGCGCACGGTGTCTCCTGTACGCGTGCATAGCCCGGTTCGGTACATTTCAGCTCCACGTATCGGCCGGGCTAGACTGAGCGTTGAGCCATATGTCATGAAGCCGGCCCAACGCATCTGGTCACCAGTGCGTCTCCTCGGGCCGGCGTACATGGCACCAGCCTTACGCATGGTGTCCCCGGTTCGCCTACATAGGCCGGTGCGGGTTATTCCACCTCCCCGCACTGGTCAGGCGACGGGGAGCATAGAACCAGGTAAGGTTGGGCAGGCTCGGCGTTCAAGGGAGCCAGTACGCCTGCACGGTCCGGTATTTCCGGCGCCACCTCCCCGCCCCAACCCAGTACCACCAGTGCCTCCTCCACGCACTAGCTATATGGTGCGTGTCTCCAGCCCTTTACCACCAGTGTCTAAACCACGCACCAAGCCTCCTGTGTGTCCCCAGAGTCCTGTGCGTCCTGTTGCTGCTCCCCGCACTAGCCCTGAGATGCGTGTCCCCAGCCCGGTGCCACCAGTCCCGGCACCACGCACCAGGCCTACAGTGCGCCTCAGCCGGCAGGAGTCTGCCGTCTGCACAGCAATGACTGAACTGCCCGTCTGCCAAGCGCCATCTGAGCCATCCGTCTCCCCAGCGCCATCTGAGCCATCCGTCTCCCCAGCGCCATCTGAGCCATCCGTCTGCAATGAGCCTGCAAAGCCGCCCGTCTGCCATGAGCCTGCAAAGCCGCCCGTCTGCCATGAGCCCACTGAGCCGTCCGCCAGACAGGAGCCGCTAGAGCCGCCAGCCAGACAGGAGCCGCTAGAGCCGTCCGTCAGACAGGATCTGCCAGAGCCGCCAACCAGACAGGATCTGCCGGAGCCGCCAACCAGACAGGATCTGCCAGAGCCGCCAACCAGACAGGAGCAGCCAGATCAGTCAGCCAGCCATGAGCAGCCAGATCCGTCAGCTAGCTATGAGCAGCTAGATCCGTCAGCTAGCCATGAGCAGCCAGATCCGTCAGCTAGCCATGAGCAGCCAGATCCGTCAGCTAGCCATGAGCAGCCAGATCCGTCAGCTAGCCATGAGCAGCCAGATCCGTCAGCTAGCCATGAGCAGCCAGATCCGTCAGCTAGCCATGAGCAGCCAGATCCGTCAGCTAGCCATGAGCAGCCAGATCCGTCAGCCAGCCATGAGCAGCCAGATCAGTCAGCCAGCCATGAGCAGCCAGATCCGTCAGCTAGCCATGAGCAGCCAGATCCGTCAGCTAGCCATGAGCAGCCAGATCCGTCAGCTAGCCATGAGCAGCCAGATCCGTCAGCTAGCCATGAGCAGCCAGATCCGTCAGCTAGCCATGAGCAGCCAGATCCGTCAGCTAGCCATGAGCAGCCAGATCCGTCAGCTAGCCATGAGCAGCCAGATCCGTCAGCTAGCCATGAGCAGCCAGATCCGTCAGCTAGCCATGAGCAGCCAGATCCGTCAGCTAGCCATGAGCAGCCAGATCCGTCAGCCAGCCATGAGCAGCCAGATCCGTCAGCTAGCCATGAGCAGCCAGATCCGTCAGCTAGCCATGAGCAGCCAGATCCGTCAGCTAGCCATGAGCAGCCAGATCCGTCAGCTAGCCATGAGCAGCCAGATCCGTCAGCTAGCCATGAGCAGCCAGATCCGTCAGCTAGCCATGAGCAGCCAGATCCGTCAGCTAGCCATGAGCAGCCAGATCCGTCAGCCAGCCATGAGCAGCCAGATCCGTCAGTCAGCCATGAGCAGCCAGATCAGTTAGCCAGCCATGAGCAGCCAGATCTGTCAGCCAGCCATGGGCCGTCCCTCAGTCCGGAGCTGCAGTCCCTCAGTTCGGAGCTGCAGTCCCTCAGTCCGGAGCTGCCATTCCTCAGTCCGGAGCTGCCCCTTACCCTGGTGCTGCCCCTTACCCTGGTGCTGCCCCTTACCCTGGTGCTGCCCCTTACCCTGGTGCTGCCCCTTACCCTGGTACTGCCCCTGACCCTGGTACTGCCCCTGACCCTGGTACTGCCCCTTACCCTGGTACTGGTCCTTAGTCCGGTGCTGTCCCTTAGTCCGGAACTCCCCCTTAATGCAATGGGGTTAATGTGGAGGGGGGTCGTTTGGAGGAAGCCTAGGAGGTGGTTAGGTACTGTGGTGACGTGGGGACTACGACCAGAGCCGGAGCCGCCACCGTGGAGGGGAGCCCACCCAGACCCTCCCCTAGACTGTGTATGGTGCGCCCGGAGTTCGCGCCTCAAGGGGGGGGTTATGTCACGCCCTGGCCTTATTATTCTTTGTTTTCTTTATTATTTTAGTTAGGTCAGGGTGTGACATGGGTAATGTTTATGTTTTGTTGGTTTTGGGTGTTTATTTGGTAAAGGGGTTATGGGGTGTAGTAGATGGTTTTGTGTTGAGTGTATATGTCTAGCGTTGTCTATGTTGGTTAGTTATCTAGGAGAGTCTATGGTTACCTGAATGAGTTCCCAATTAGAGACAGCTGATTTCGGTTGTCTCTGATTGGGAGCCTTATTTAGGGTAGCCATAGGCTCTCATTGGTTGTGGGTAATTGTCTATGTAAGAACGTTAGTAGCCTGTATGTTTGTGCACAACGTTTGTAGCTTCACGGTCGTTTTGTTGTTTTCTTGTTTTGTTAAAGTGTTTTTTGTGTCGTGTTCATCTTCGTGGTATAATAAAAGGAAGATGGCTTATTTTCCAACTGCTGCATTTTGGTCCGTAAATCCGCCACACGATCGTGACAGTGATGCATTTCCTGCTTTTACTTTTGCAGGAAAATAGAAGAAGGCATGTGATATATAAGAAATTGTGTAACAGAATTATTGTTAACCTTCAATATTGTCATATCATTATAAATGACAGTGTATATATAGGTTATATACACCTATTCTGTATAAATAAGCCTCTTAAATATATGTAAATAGACCAATGTCTCAATGTTTGTTTTCTTAGAAAGCTGTGTCTTATTATTTGACATAATGTCAGTACTTGTTGCATTTACCACTTGTCTAAGTCCTATCATCAACTGATGTCAGCCAGTATGTTGGCATATTGACAGTTAATTAAAAAAAAAATGGAACCATTCCACTTAAACTGGCTGGCTAGTGTAAGTGGAATAGTTATCACAGCACACTGGCTGACCATGGTTGACCAACTCCCTGACCAAGATGGCTGACCTTTTATAAGACCTTTCATGTCCATTCTATTATTCTATTCCCAATTCTATGGTCACAGCACAAATCGTGATACAGGCTGTGAAAGACTTGATCACAAGTACATTGTTTGAATGAAATTGTGAATTGCAATGCATATGACAAACAGTTTGATTTAATCATGTGCTGTTAGTCGTACTAACTGAGTGTGAGTAATGACTGAAGTGAGAGGGTGGAATGGTACAAGATACATTTTTATAAGATTTAAAACTAATTTCAAGAGAATTCACACTTAGCTTCTGAAAGTCTGCGTTTGGCAATGTGGGATAAAAAGTCAAAATCAATATTTATAAGACATTACACTTTAGGGGGTTAAATCAATCAAAGTGTCACGGCCGTCTGTCACGTTCTGACCTTAGTTCCTTTTTTATGTCTTTATTTTAGTTTGGTCAGGGCGTGAGTTGGGGTGGGCATTCTATGTTGTTTTTTCTATGTTTTGTTATGTTGTTCTATTTCTATGTGTTTGGCCTAGTATGGTTCTCAATCAGAGGCAGGTGTTAGTCGTTGTCTCTGATTGGGAGCCATATTTAGGTAGCCTGTTGTCTATTGTGTTTTGTGGGTGGTTGTTTCCTGTGTCTGTACCATACGGGACTGTTTCGATTTTCATTTGTTCATTCACGTTGTTATTTTGTATTTTTGTAGTGTTCAGTTTTGCATATTAAAATGGACACTTACCACGCTGCATATTGGTCCGATATCTCTTACTCCTCGTCAGAAGAAGAGGAAAGTCGTTACACCGTCGTAAGGAGGAGACCAAGGCGCAGGGTGGTAAGCGTACATTCTTCTTTATTAAAAGAACGAACACTGAACAAAACGAACAAAATAGCAAAATGAACAGTGAAGCTAATATTGATAGTGCATACAGGCAACTAAACATAGATCAAGAACCCACAAAACCAAAAGGGAAAATGGCAACCTAAATATGATCCCCAATCAGAGACAACGATAAACAGCTGCCTCTGATTGGGAACCAATTCAGGCCACCATAGACATACATATACCGAGACTTACCAAAACCCCTAGACATACAAAAACCCTAGACAATACAAAACAAGCATACCCAGCCTCGTCACGCCCTGACCGAACCAAAAGAATAAATAAAACATAGATAACTAAGGTCAGGGCGTGACAGTACTGGTGGTACCGGGCAGAGGACACGCACCTCAGGGCGAGTGCGGGGGGGAGGCACAGGACGTACTGGACAGTGGAGGCACACTGGAGATCTGCAGCGTAGAGCTGGCACAATGCGTCCTGGCTGGATGCTAACTTGAGCCCGGCAAGTGCGGGGCGCTAGCACAGGACACACTGGGCTGTGCAGACGCACCTTAGACACAGTACACAGAGCCGGCGCAGGATATCCTGGTCCAAGGAAGTATACTGGAGACCAGGAGCGCTGAGCCAGCACCATCCGTCCTGGCTGGATGCCCATTCTAGCCCGGCAAATGCGAGGAGCTGGAATAGAGCGCACCGGGCTAAGAATTCGAACTGGAGACACCGTGCGCATCTCTGCATAACACGGTACCTGACCAGTTACACGCTCCCCACAGTAAGCACGAGGAGTTGGCTCAGGTCTCCAACCTGACTCATCCAATCTCCTCGTGTGCCACCCCCCAAAAAATTATTGGGGCTGCCTCTCGGGCTTCCTTGCTAACCGTGTCCCCTCGTATCGTCGCCGTTCCTCCTGTGCTATCTCCACCTGCTTCCATGGCAAGGTCTTGTCCCCTGCCATTACCTCCTCCCAGTTCCAGGATGTCCTCCACTCATCTTTCTCCCGGGCCCATGATGTCCGCTCCTCATTCACACGCTGCTTGGTCCTTTTGTGGTGGGTTCTTCTGTCACGGCCGTCGTAAGGAGGAGACCAAGGCGCAGCGTGGTAAGCGTACATTCTTCTTTATTAAAAGAATGAACACTGAACAAAACGAACAAAATAACAAAACGAACCGTGAAGCTAATATGGATAGTGTATACAGGCAACGAAACATAGATCAAGAACCCACAAAACCAAAAGGGAAAATGGCAACCTAAATAAGATCCCCAATCAGAGACAACGATAATTAGCTGCCTCTGATTGGGAACCAATTCAGGCCACCATAGACATACATATACCTAGACTTAACAAAACCCCTAGACATACAAAAAACCCTAGGCAATACAAAACAAGCATACCCTACCTCGTCACACCCTGACCTAACCAAAATAATAAAGAAAACATAGATAACTAAGGTCAGGGCGTGACACAAAGATTATTGGTCACGTACACAGTTTAGCAGATGTTATAGTGGGTGCAGCGAAATGCTCATGTTCTAGCTCCTCACAATACAGTAAAATGTTGTGCTGAAAGCAAAAAAAGAGTCTCGTCTTGTCTTCCTTTGCAAGCTGGCTAAACACTGCAAGCTAGCTCGGCTTTGTAGCTAGCCTTTGGGCCTATATCTCCATGTGAAATAATCTGAATTAGATTGAAATAATATGCCCTGGCAAATATTCCTATACTGGCCAGAGTAACCTACAACATTATCCTATTTTGATATGCTGTTTCAATGTATTTGCTCCCATATTTTGTTTTAGCCTAGATTGACATTATTCTTTCTAAACAAAATACATTTTGGGGGGATTCTATAAGGCTACAATGTTGTTTTGGGTTTATTGTTTGAACAGTCGCTGAGATTATATTTGTTTATCAATGCAAAATAGGCTACTTTGATGAATAGCCTATATAGCCTATAGATCAAATCAAAGAAACAATTTATATGGCATGTCTCAATTTTCAGGTAGTAAAAATAAGCCGGAGCGTATTACAAGGACTGGGGGGGGGGGGGTTCTACTAAGCAAACATATGTAATTGTTTTAAATATCTATAGATTTGGTTATTTAACTAGGCAAATCAGTTAAGAACAAACTCTTATTTACAATGACGGCCTACACCGGCAACACTGGGCCAATTGTGCGCCACTCTATGAGACTCCCAATCACGGCCGGTTGTGATTCAGCCTGGATTCAAACTAGGGTGTCTGTAGTGACACATCTAGCACTGAGATACAGTGCCTTCGCCCGCTGCGCCACTCGATGGTCATACAAATGGATTAGTTAGCTATTTGAATTTTAGGACCCCTGATGGTGGCGGTGAAGAGGCGACTCCGGGATGCTGGCCTTTTAGGCAGAGTTGCAAAGAAAAAGCCAAATCTCTGTCCAGTGTCTGTGTTATTTTGCCCATTTTAATATTTTCTTTTTATTGGCCAGTCTGCGATATGGCTTTTTCTTTGCAACGCTGCCTAGAAGGCCAGCATCCCGAAGTCGCCTCTTCACTGTTGACGTTGAGACTGGTGTTTTGCGGGTACCATTTAATGAAGCTGCCAGTTGAGGACTTGTGAGGTGTTTATCAAACTAGACACTCTAACGTACTTATCCTCTTGCTCAGTTGCTCACCGAGGCCTCCCATGCGAGAAATTATTTATATTCTGAAATTCTTTCTATTCTTTCTATTCTGGTTTGAGACAGTTTTCTATGTTCTGTGAAGGGAGTATTACAAAACTTTGTACAAGATCTTCAGTTTCTTGGCAATTTCTCGGATTGAATAGCCTTCATTTCGCAGAACAAGAATAGAATGATGAGTTTCAGAAGTAGGTTCTTTGTTTCTGGCCATTTTGAGCCTGTAATCTAACCAACAAATGCTGATGCTCCAGATACTCAACTAGTCTAAAGAAGGCCAGTTTTATTGTTTCTTTAATCAGCACAACAGTTTTCAGTTGTGCTAACATAATTTTAAAAGGGTTTTCTTATGATCAGTTAGCCTTTTAAAATTATAAACTTGGATGAGCTAACACAACGTGCCATTGGAACACAAGAGTGATGGTTGCTGATAATGGGCCTCTGTACACCTATGTAGATATTCCATAAAAAATCTGCCGTTTCCAGCTACAATAGTCATTTACAACATTATCAATGTCTACACTGTATTTCTGATCTATTTCATGTTATTTTAAATGGACAAAAAAATTGATTTTCTTTCAAAAACAAGGACATTTCTATGTGACCCCAAACTTTTGAACAATAGTGTATATTGTAACGTGGACGCTGGGAGTCGGGAAGGAAGTGCAGGTGTTGAGTTTAATAATAAATGGAACAATACAAGATACACAAGTAGCGTACAGACATGAAACACATAGTCAATACTGCCTGGGGAATGGAATGAAGGGAGTGACAGATATAGGGGAGGTAATCAGTGAAGTGATGGAGTCCAGGTGTGCCTATTGATAAAGTGCAGGTGCGTGTAGTGATGAATGCCAGGACCGTTGGTTACTAAACCAGCGACGTTGAATGCTGGAGGGGAGGAGTAGACGTGACATAACCCCCCTCACGCGTGGCTCCAGACACAGGACGACGCTGGCCAAAGGGACAGCCCCAAGAACAAGGAGTGGGCCGGTCCGGGCGGCGAAGATGGAAATCACAGATGATGTTTGGGTCCAGAATGTCCTACACCGGAACCCAACACCGCTCCTCTGGGCCGTACCCCTCCCAGTCCACCAGGTACAGGAGCCGACCCCCACGAAGTCTGGAGTCCAGTAGGGATCTGACGGCATGGGCAGAATCTCCCTCGACGTTTAGGAGTGGCAGATGGGTGTCATGGAGGACAGCATCAGCCAGGGGACCAGGAACCACCGGCCTGAGAAGGGAGACATGAAATTAAGGTGAGATACGGTAGTCAACGGGAAGCTGTAACCTATACTTTACCTCGTTGACCCTCCAGAGAACCTTGAACGGCCAAACAAACTGGGGGCTCAGCTTCTTGCAGGGCATTCAGAGTGGGAGGTTCCTGGTGGAGAGCCAGACACGATCACCAGGATGGAACACGGGTACCTCACTGCGGTGGCGATCCTCCTGCTCCTTCTGGTAACGGACGGCACGCTTGAGCCTCACATGACCTTCACTCCGAACCTCCTCTGCATGCCGGAACCATTCGTCCACCGCAGGGGTCTCGGTCTGGCTCGGAGTCCACAGAGCCAGGGCCGGCTAATATTCCAGGACACACTAGAAGGGAGTAAGCCCGGTGGAGGAGTGACATATTGAATTGGGTGTATTCCGCCCAGGGAAGGAATTGGGCCCACTCTCCTTGACAGTCCTGGCAGTGACTCCTCAGGAACCTCCCCAGCTCCTGGTTCATCCTCTCCACCTGCCCGTTGGACTGAGGCCGGTACCTGGAAGTGAGGCTGAACATGTCCCCCAGTTTTTCCATGAAAGCCCTCCATACCTGTGACATGAATTGGGGGCCACAGTTGGAGACGACGACCCCCGGAAGGCCGTAGTGCCTGAAAGACCTGCTGGAACAGTGCCTCAGCCACCTGGAGAGAGGTAGGGAGACCAGAGAGAGGAATAAGCCGGCATGATTTAGAAAATCTGTCCACAACCACCAGAATGATGGTGAAACCGTCAGAGGAGGGGAGATCGGTAACAAAGTCAATGGGCAGATTACATTTAACATTTACATTTAAGTCATTTAGCAGACGCTCTTATCCAGAGCGACTTACAAATTGGTGCATTCACCTTATGATATCCAGTGGAACAACCACTTTACAATAGTGCATCTAAATCTTTTAAGGGGGGGGGGGGTTAGAAGGATTACTTTATCCTATCCTAGGTATTCCTTAAAGAGGTGGGGTTTCAGGTGTCTCCGGAAGGTGGTGATTGACTCCGCTGACCTGGCGTCGTGAGGGAGTTTGTTCCACCATTGGGGTGCCAGAGCAGCGAACAGTTTTGACTGGGCTGAGCGGGAACTGTACTTCCTCAGAGGTAGGGAGGCGAGCAGGCCAGAGGTGGATGAACGCAGTGCCCTTGTTTGGGTGTAGGGCCTGATCAGAGCCTGAAGGTACGGAGGTGCCGTTCCCCTCACAGCTCCGTAGGCAAGCACCATGGTCTTGTAGCGGATGCGAGATTCAACTGGAAGCCAGTGGAGAGAGCGGAGGAGCGGGGTGACGTGAGAGAACTTGGGAAGGCTGAACACCAGACGGGCTGCGGCGTTCTGGATGAGTTGTAGGGGTTTAATGGCACAGGCAGGGAGCCCAGCCAACAGCGAGTTGCAGTAATCCAGACGGGAGATGACAAGTGCCTGGATTAGGACCTGCGCCGCTTCCTGTGTGAGGCAGGGTCGTACTCTGCGAATGTTGTAGAGCATGAACCTACAGGAACGGGTCACCACCTTGATGTTAGTTGAGAACGACAGGGTGTTGTCCAGGATCAAGGTTCTTAGCACTCTGGGAGGAGGACACAATGGAGTTGTCAACCGTGATGGCGAGATCATGGAACGGGCAGTCCTTCCCGTGGAGGAAGAGCAGCTCCGTCTTGCCGAGGTTCAGCTTGAGGTGGTGATCCGTCATCCACACTGATATGTCTGCCAGACATGCAGAGATGTGATTCGCCACCTGGTTATCAGAAGGGGGAAAGGAGAAGATTAATTGTGTGTCGTCTGCATAGCAATGATAGGAGAGACCATGTGAGGATATGACAGAGCCAAGTGACTTGGTGTATAGCGAGAATAGGAGAGGGCCTAGAACAGAGCCCTGGGGGACACCAGTGGTGAGAGCACGTGGTGCGGAGACAGATTCTCGCCACGCCACCTGGTAGGAGCGACCTGTCAGGTAGGACGCAATCCAAGCGTGGGCCGCGCCGGAGATGCCCAACTCGGAGAGGGTGGAGAGGAGGATCTGATGGTTCACAGTATTAAAGGCAGCCGATAGGTCTAGAAGGATGAGAACAGAGGAGAGAGAGTTAGCTTTAGCAGTGCGGAGCGCCTCCGTGACACAGAGAAGAGCAGTCTCAGTTGAATGACTAGTCTTGAAACCTGACTGATTTGGATCAAGAAGGTCATTCTGAGAGAGATAGCAGGAGAGCTGGCCAAGGACGGCACGTTCAAGAGTTTTGGAGAGAAAAGAAAGAAGGGATACTGGTCTGTAGTTGTTGACATCGGAGGGATCGAGTGTAGGTTTTTTCAGAAGGGGTGCAACTCTCGTTCTCTTGAAGACGGAAGGGACGTAGCCAGCGGTCAAGGATGAGTTGATGAGCGAGGTGAGGTAAGGGAGAAGGTCTCCGGAAATGGTCTGGAGAAGAGAGGGGATAGGGTCAAGCGGGCAGGTTGTTGGGCGGCCGGCAGTCACAAGACGTGAGATTTCATCTGGAGAGAGAGGGGAGAAAGAGGTCAAAGCACAAGGTAGGGCAGTGTGAGCAGAACCAGCGGTGTCGTTTGACTTAGCAAACGAGGATCGGATGTCGTCGACCTTCTTTTCAAAATGGTTGACAAAGTCATCCGCAGAGAGGGAGGGGGGGGGGGGGGGAGGATTCAGGAGGGAGGAGAAGGTGGCAAAGAGCTTCCTAGGGTTAGAGGCAGATGCTTGGAATTTAGAGTGGTAGAAAGTGGCTATAGCAGCAGAGACAGAAGAGGAAAATGTAGAGAGGAGGGAGTGAAAGGATGCCAGGTCCGCAGGGAGGCGAGTTTTCCTCCATTTCCGCTCGGCTGCCCGGAGCCCTGTTCTGTGAGCTCGCAATGAGTTGTCGAGCCACGGAGCAGGAGGGGAGGACCGAGCCGGCCTGGAGGATAGGGAACATAGAGAGTCAAAGGATGCAGAAAGGGAGGAGAGGAGGGTTGAGGAGGCAGAATCAGGAGATAGGTTGGAGAAGGTTTGAGCAGAGGGAAGAGATGATAGGATGGAAGAGGAGAGAGTAGCGGGGGAGAGAGAGCGAAGGTTGGGACGGCGCGATACCATCCGAGTAGGGGCAGAGTGGGAAGTGTTGGATGAGAGCGAGAGGGGAAAGGATACAAGGTAGTGGTCGGAGACTTGGAGGGGAGTTGCAATGAGATTAGTGGAAGAACAGCATCTAGTAAAGATGAGGTCAAGCGTATTGCCTGCCTTGTGAGTAGGGGGGGAAGGTGAGAGGGTGAGGTCAAAAGAGGAGAGGAGTGGAAAGAAGGAGGCAGAGAGGAATGAGTCAAAGGTAGACGTGGGGAAGTTAAAGTCACCCAGAACTGTGAGAGGTGAGCCATCCTCAGGAAAGGAACTTATCAAGGCGTCAAGCTCATTGATGAACTCTCCAAGGGAACCTGGAGGGCGATAAATGATCAGGATGTTAAGCTTGAAAGGGCTGGTAACTGTGACAGCATGGAATTCAAAGGAGGTGATAGACAGATGGGTCAGGGGAGAAAGAGAGAATGAATGGCAGATGAGACCAGGGACGCTGAGGCACGAGAAGTGGAAGGAGTTTCCCTGCTGGAGCGTGCCGGGAGATTGAGTTTGGGAACACACAGAACAGGAGTTGACGTAGAGAGTAATGTCCTGCACCAAGGTGGGCCACCAATACTTTTCGGAGAGTGATTGTATAGTACGGGTGATCACAGGATGCCCAGCGACAACAACTGTGTGTGCCAAGGGAAGTAGTGGGAGCGGGTTCCCTCCAGAGCCTGGTTAATGTCTACATCTATGTCCCAGACCACAGGGGCTACGACACGAGGGAACAGGAAAACAAGTCCTGTCGTCACAACATGCCAGTTCCGTTTGGACCTCCTCGCGCAGTCCTCTTCAGAAGAGCATACTGAGCGCCAGTTTATTCCATCCGCTGGATACTGTCCAGAAGGTGAGTTGGTCATCCTGCTGTAGTTGGAGTAGGCGCTCATCCCCCTCTCTGCCCTCCGGTGGTTGATTAAAAATACCTCTGAACAGAGCCATGAACCCCCTCATGCGAAGCCATCTCCTCCCCTCTCTCTTAGACGGCCATAGCCCACTCAAACGCCAGTCCAGTCGGCAGAGAAATAACCGTGGCAACCTAGGACCTATTAGTGGTGGGTGCTCCCATCTGATGCGCAAAATAAAGGGAGCACGGGAGTAAGAATCCACTGCATTTTAGATGGGGTTCCATCAAATTTATCCGGGATGGACAAATGGGCATTGCTGACCTGGGCGGACTGATGTGCTGGATTGCTGGGTCGACTGGTGGCAGACTACCCTCCGTTAGTGGAAGGCAATGCCTCTCGGGCATGTTTGAGACGTTGAAAACTGCGAAGAACCTCTTCCATAGCCATCCCCAGTTGCGCCAGCTGGTCGTGGTGCTTACAAAGTAGATATCCCTGTTCGTCTACCGTCTGGGAGATGTCCTGGTTTCCTGCTGCTTCCATTTGGTGAGGCAGTATTCTGTAACGTGGACGCTGGGAGTCGGGATGCAAGTGCAGGTGGTGAGTTTAATCATAAATGGAACAATACAAGATACACAAGTAGCGTACAGACATGAAACACATAGTCAATAGGTAATCAGTGAAGTGATGGAGTCCAGGCGTGCCTATTGATGAAGTGCAGGTGTGCGTAATGATGAATGTCAGGACCAGTGGTCAGTAAACCGGTGACGTCGAATACCGGAGGAGAGGAGGGACTAGACATGACATATATAAAACATTGAATTTGGCCTTTATTACTATAGGCCATAGAAAGGCATTGATTAACACATTCATATATGGCAAAATAGACAGTCCAAAAAATCTATCATAAAAAATTGAATTGAATTGAATTGTTCACAGCAAATTGCAGTGTTACATCAACACTGAGAGTGTTACATTTAATACTGTTCCTGTGTCTGTACAGGTCCATATCAGTGTTAAATTAACACACTGCTAATGTGTAACACCTTATTTGCATATTTCCAAAGTGCCCTGCCTTTCGAGTGAATTGTACAGTTACCACCCATGACTATATTTGTTAGTGACAGAGACCTGGTGTTTGCATTCATACATTTTCAGTCCTGTGGCCTTCACCAAGTGAGTTCCTATGTGAATATGTTATCATTAAAATGTAATTATTTAACACAAGGGAGAGATGTGCAACCCAGAGGGGCTTTACTCATTTACTGCATTTCTATAAAATAACATAAATCTCTCAAATGCTATTTGGAGAACAGGTAAAACAAATAAAAATGACCCCAGCCATTATCACCTTGATTGCTCTAGGTTCATTCACCTCAGTTGATCTACAAACACATAGCCAATTAACTATACAATTAGACGCTACATATTAACTCACATTAATTTAGCACCGGGATTAAAAACTATAATTTAATATGTACAGAGGGATCTGTTAGGAATCTGTTGTGATGGAGTTGTACAACTCATTTCCTGCAATTCTACACATTTTGCCATTACCTATGATATCTGGGTGAGAGTAAGTAACAAAATCAATGTGGGCTCCCTGGAGGACATAGCCCCTGCGTACCCGGTCGGTAATTCAGCCATTATTACAACAAGTTTAGATAGCTGGCTAGACTAATTAACCAATCTTTTGAAAAATACTGACATGGGCTAATTGAGTGACTGTCAGTGAGTGACATATAACAAGAAGAAAACTGCTGATGAACAACCAATAAAAAAAATGCACCTTTCGTATTCTACTATTCTAACTTTCAACAGTAAGTTGAGACCCGACTGAAACAATTACAGAGATCCGGACCTCTGTGTCCTCTTACGTGTATGTAGCTACGGCCATGGTTATTGTATTTAGAATTGCGAGTGGCTAATGACCTTTATCAATGCCAAGCATCAGATTAGTGAAATATGTAGTCGAATTACGGCACAGATCATGATACACCACAGGATGTGAAAGATTTGATCACAAGTACATTGTTTGAAGAAAATTGTGAATTGCAATTGATATGACAAAAAGCTTGATTTAATCATGTGGTTTTAGTGGTACTGAGTGTAATAGTCCTGACTAAAGTTAACATGGGGAAAGGTACAGAAACAGTCATAAGATTTTATGCTAATTTCAAGAGATTTCACCTTTAGCTTCTGAAAACCTTTGAGTTTGGCAATGTGAAAAAATCTTGTCGAAGACATTACATTTTAGGGGGTTAACCCTCAAGGGAAGCGCTAACTTCAGTCAGAGACAAAATAAGTGGAGCCCAAAAATAAATAAATCACTTTAGATGTGAAATGGATAGTGTGAGCAGGATGGTAATATTTCCTTTATATGTCAGTGCCCTTAGTCTCTGAAGAAGGGTGGTTATAAGTCTACAGCAAGATAGATAATAGTAAGCAAGATATTGGACATTGAAAGTCTCATATGTAACATTAAATATTATATGGAGAGTAACTTCTCCCTTTTTCCTGCAGGTCCAGCACTGAAAGGAAGGGATGGGAATTGAACAACTGCTGTGGTATTTTCTTACTCACTGCTTTTGGCTTGGAGGTATGGCTTGCATACTGTATATAGTCAATTATTATATATTTTTTTGAATTTGTACAAACTAACCAGTGTGGTCAGTTGCATGTCTAACTGTCCAACACCTCTTACTAAAATGTTTCCCACTGCTATGTGAGGGATGGGAGTTGATGCCTCGTCATGGACTGCTGAGGTGCCCAGCTCAGTCTCTGGCCTACAGGGCTCACCCATTGTGATTCCTTGCTCATTCAAATCCCCGGATCCAGAGAAGAAGCCCGCTGAATTCACTGGCATCTGGCTCAAAGACAAAAATGAGGTTATATACCACAAAGACAGCTCCAAAATCATTCAAGACTACAAGGGTCGTACAGAGCTGGTGGGAGACCTCCTGCAGAAGAACTGCTCTCTCAGAATCAACCCTCTCCATTGCAGTGACAAAGGACCCTTTACTTTCAGGATTGAAATCAAAGACTATAACAAGTATTCATACACAGAGGACACAGTCTCCATTGTAGTATGCAGTAAGTTCCCAAGGGAAGAATTGACAAGGAGAATTTCAATTGTTGTATTATAGTATCCCATTATTTACCCTAATGATAGCTGTAGCTTTTTGTTGATTTAAATAATAGTGCTGAAAGGAAAGAACCAAGAACTCGTGGATGCACACCTCAAAAGATCTGCAATAACTGTTCTGTCTTTGCTGATTTCAGGCTCTCCAGGCCCCCCCTCTCTGTCAGTGATGGAGGAGGTGAAGGTGGGGGAGGAGGTATCTGCCTCCTGCTCTGTGTCTCACTCCTGCCCATCTGATTCCCCTCGCATCACCTGGAGCCACTCCGGAATATCCAGTGTCCAATCACAGCAGCTGACCAAGGGCCAGTGGGAAGTGACGTCATCCCTGACCTTTAACCCCAGCAGTACTGATCACAACCAGTCTCTGGTCTGCACAGCAGCTTACAGGGGGGGGGGGAAGACAACGAAAACGTTGAAAACTCTCAATGTCAAATGTAAGTGGACCACACCTGTGTGTTAACAACATTGTTTGGTAAATTACACTTTCACTTCTGTGAAAACTGAATAGATCTGTGCATATGACAAAAGTGAAACTAGAAACAAAACTTATTCGAAAAAGAAAACATTAACTTTGTCCAAAGTCTGGATGTAGCAAACTTCCCTTTTGAAATGAAAATAGATTGAAATCATGTGGTTGATCCATTGAATCTGTCCTAAGATGTTTATTACATAGTAATATCATTCTTACTAATGGTGTTATTCATAGATGCCCCAGTGGATGTGAAGGTTAAGGGAGTGTCCAGTGTGAAGGAGGGAGACTCTGTAGAACTGAGATGCTCCAGTGACAGTAACCCTGCTGCACACAGCTACCGCTGGCACAACAGCAGAGGGCGTCTGCCCACCACTGGACCCACACTCACACTGGAGAATGTGACCAGACTCACTGAAGCCCTCTACTGCACTGCCATCAACACAGAGGGACAAGGTCAATCCAGCCCACTGAAGCTCAATGTAGAGTGTAAGTAGATGCCGCCATTCTGTTAATAAGGTGTCAGGACCCGGTTACGAACTCGGGTCTCCGGTGTGAGAACTTAGCAAACTGAGCCACTAATAGTCGGCAGAACCCAGAAGATGAGGCAGACACAGCAGTACTTGAGACGGTGTTTTAATAAAGTAAAAAGGAAAGTTCTTCAGGCAAAAATCTAAATCCACAATGTCAAAAGTAATACCAAGAGAAAAAGGTAATCCTCCAAGTCAAAAGGTAAACCCACAAGGTGGTAGGTACAGCAGGAAAAAACCTCAAAAGATAATAAAAAATAAATAAACGAGAACAAAAACAGAGTACCACAAGAGTCCAACTGGAGCAACAAATGTTCACAGCATCACTAGGGCTGGGTGCTAACATTCAAACACAGAGCAAAGAACTGAGGAAAACTAAGGGTTTAAATACATTCAAGGGAAACGAGGCACAGGTGCAAATAATAACTGGAAACAAGGGAAAACAAAAGGGTCAAAAAGCACAATGGGGGCATCTAGTGACCAAAACCGGAACAATCCTGGCCAAATCCTGACATAAGGAGCATGTCATGTCTGTGTATAAAATATTAAGAATGTTCTCTTCAGGATGTAGCACTACATGTTCAGTTAAAACCAAACTGTTCATCATTCTCATCCCAGACCCCCCTGAGATCAAAGTGGGCTCTGCCTGCACTTCAGACATCTCTATGGTAACATGTCTGTGCATTGTGAATTTGGAGCCCCCCGGCACTGTGGAGTGGTCTCTTCCAGCCGAACCCCTGCCCATCCTGCCCAGTACCAGACATGAGAGGCATGGGTCAGTTACCATGGTGACCCTACAGAGGGCACTAGGCTTCTCAGAGACCGTCCACTGCCATGCCAGCAACACACAGGGCAATGCCACCTTGTCCTTCACTGTGTCCACAAATGGTAAGGGAAACAGTTGGGGAAGTGTATCATAAATAAAGTATTACATACTATATTAAAGGATATTATAAAGGATGTTATTTGTACATTAATATATCATATTTATTTGTTTTTTTTACAGATAAGATGTTGATGCTATACGTTTCAATTGGTATTGCTGCATTAGTGGTGGTAGTAATACTAGTTCCCATGTCAGCTCTCCTATTGAACAAGAAGGGGTAAGTTACTCTTTTATTTCTTTTTGGAGGGAGCTACGCAGATTTGTATTTGTTTTTAGCTGTTTTGTTCTGTTTGTATAAATTGGCATTATTTTTCTCATCAGTGGGAGGAGTCGTAGTGACCTGCCAGTAACCAGTAAGCAGGATATGGATACATCCAAGTGTGCTTCCTCAGATCCCTCAACATCAAGGTATTTTAATACAGGCTGTTCTATCTGTGATCATAATGTATACATCATGATGAGTTGTTAAAGCCCATTAGCCATCATTCACTCTTGTAGTGTCTTATCAAATGAAGAGAATGCATTTGAGTGGCCCTAACTGTATCCACAGGGAGGAGCAGAAAGACACCAGCAGTGAAATCAACACAAACTACTACACCAGCAATCACCTATATGGCAACATAGAGGTATGTACTGTAGGCCTTCTGCATACATTTACAGCTGCTGTAGAGATCTGAGAAAATGTTGCTCTAAATAAAAGTATATAAAAAAACAATAGAGGTGTTGTTGATGATATCTCTGATCTGGTTTCCTGTAGGCTGAAGAGGATGGCGACCCATTCGAGTGTGAGGGTGGAGATGATTCAGTCTATGGTAACATGTGAACACAACAGGAAGCATGTGGAAGTCAGCTGGTTCAGAGCCATGGTACTCAGTCTCTAAAATGTTCCAGTGAAATATTAACATTTTAACCCAATTTAGCATAACAGGTGACTGCTTGTATTTGATAGCTTCATGTAGCTTTATGGTTCTTATGGCATAAGAATATGGTACTTTCTTATTTGGGCTGTGGCTTCGTGTTATGGCTTTTACAAGGCGTTTGTTTATTTTCTGTGGCTTGGGTGAGTTTTTACTAAATGTTAAATATGCAAAATAAAATAACCAGTATTTAACAATAGCTTGTTTTACCCTTCCCCAGCTGTCTGTTGAAATTGTGTCTTGAGGGTAATCTGAGGATAGAATACGAGTGTGGCTTTCAGTTTCTCTGCTTGGGGTTGCTCTTTCATTTATGGAGATGTTCAAAATCTGTTTTTTTTCCATAGGGTTTGAACTACTACACAATACTGATTTTGTCAAAATACTGGAGCTTTAGATTTCTTGACCCTCTCTATAAGAACATTGCAGTAACCGGCATACAAATCAAAATACAGACAATTATTCATTTTATTAGGTTTTGATTGTAGCTCTGTATTCATGATCAAATCTGAATAAATAAAATATAGCTTGTTTCACAAAACATTTTTTTAAACAAATCCTTCATATGATTTGAAAGGCATAAAAATGTATAAATGGATTCAGTGTATTGAATTGTGGGCATGGTGTGTTCTCCTACCTACATCATTGAGAGGGTGAGAAACATAGAGATGCAACTAAATTATTCTAAACTTCAGGAAATGCCCTTGTTAAGAACATTTTTATTTACAAAAGGCCTACTGCAGGGACGGGGGCTTGGATTAAAAATAAAATAAAAATATAGGACAACAAACACATCACGATGAGAGACACCACAACACAACATAAAGAGAGACCTAAGACAACAACATAGCATGGCAGCAACACATGAAAATGCAGCATGGTAGAAACACAACATGGCAGCAGCACAACATGGTAGCAGCACAAAACATGGTACAAACATTATTGGGCACAGACAACAGCACAAAGGGCAAGAAGGTAGAGACAACAATACATCACGTGAAGCAGCCACAACTGTCAGTAAGAGTGTCCATGATTGAATCTTTGAATAAAACGGTCCAGTTTGAGTGTTTATTGCAGCTCGTTCCAGTCGCTAGCTGCAGTGAACTGAAAAGAGGAGCAACCAACAGGTGTTGTATGTGGAGGATGAGGGCTGCAGTAGGTATCTCAGATAGGCCTCACTCCTCCCTAAAAGGGTTTTATAAATAAGCATCAACCAGTTTGTCTTGTGACGGGTATACAGAGATAACCAGGTTACAGAGTAGTATAGAGTGCAGTGATGTGTCCTATAAGGAGCATTGGTGGCAAATCTGATGGCCGAATGGTAAAGAACATCTAGCCGCTCGAGAGCACCCTTACCTGCCAATCTATAAATTATGTCTCCGTAATCTAGCATGGGTAGGGTGGTCATCTGAATCGGGGTTAGTTTGGCAGCTGGGGTGAAAGATGCGCGATTACGATAGAGGAAACCAAGTCTAGATTTAACCTTAGCCTGCAGCTTTGATATGTGCTGAGAGAAGGACAGTGTACCGTCTAGCCATACTACCAAGTACTTGTGTGAGGTGACTACCTCAAGTTCTAAACCCTCAGAGGTAGTAATCTCACCGGTGGGGAGAGGGGCATTCTTCTTACCAAACCACATGAGCTTTGTTTTGGAGGTGTTCAGAACAGGGTTAACCTCTTGACGCTTTAAAAAAAATTTTTTTAGAACATTCCCAAGGTAAACAGACTATTTCTCAGGTCCAGATCGTAGAATAGCATATAATTTACAGATTAGGATAGAAAACACTCCAAAGTTTCCAAAACTGTCAAAATATTGTCTGTGAGTATAACAAAACTGATTCTGCAGGCGAAAACCTGAGGAAATCTAACCTGGAAGTGATTTTTTTATTTTTTTATCTGCGTTTCCTGGCCCGTCTTTCTTCCATTTAAAGGGGTATCAACCAGATTCCTTTTCCAATGGCTTCCTCAGGCTGTGACCAGGCTTTAGACATAGTTTCAGGCTTTTATTTTGAAAAATGTGCGAGATTTTTCTAAACTAGTCAGGTGTCCTTTGATTAGTTCCTGCGCGCGAGAGGGGAAGCTCTCCATTTTCTTTCTCTCTTTTATTGAATAGGTTACAGTCCGGTTGAAATATTAGCGATTATGTTTGTTAAAAACAACCTGAGGATTGATTATAAAAAACATTTGACATGTTTCCACAAACATTACGGATACTTTTTGGAATTTTCGTCGAACGGAACGAGGCTTTGGTTTTCTGAACATAATGCGCAACCCAAATGGCGTTTTTCTGTTATAAAAGTAATATTTATCGAACAAAAAGAACATTTGTTGTGTAACTGGGAGTCTCGTGAGTGCAAACATCCAAAGATTATCAAAGGTAAGCGATTAATTGTATTGCTTTTTGTCTGACTTTTGTGACCATGCTAATTTGGGGCTAGCTGTTGTAGCATTGATTGATACACTCACAAAAGCTTGGATTGCTTTCGCTGCAAAGCATATTTTCAAAATCTGACACGATAGGTGGATTAACAACAAGCTAAGCTGTGTTTTGGTATATTTCACTTGTGATTGCATGATTATAAATATTGTTAGTAATATTTTGCGCCCTGCAATTCAGCGGTTGTTTAGGAAAATGATCCCGCTAAAGGGATCCGTAGCGCAGAGAAGTTAAGGGTAGAGAAAGCTTGTTGGACACGAAGAAAGCTTTGTTGAAGAGTGTTCAACACAAAATCCGGGGAGGGGAAAGCTGAGTATAAGACTGCATCATCTGCATATAAATGGATGAGAGACCTTCCTGCTGCTTGAGCTATGTTGTTGATGTAAATTGAGAAGAGTGTAGGGCCTAGGATCGAGCCATGGGGTACTCCCTTGGTGACAGGCAGTGGCAGAGACAGCAGATGTTCTGACTATACACTGCACTCTTTGAGAAAGGTAGTTTGCAAATCAGGCCAAAGACCCCTCAGAAACACCAATGGAATGGTCTACCGTATCACAGACTTTGGCCAAGTCAAGAAAAATTGCAGCACAACATTGCTTAGAATCAAGGGCAATGGTGACATCATTTAGGACCTTTACGGTTGCAGTGACACATCCATAACCTGAGTGGAATCCAGATTGCATACCCAAGAGAATACTATAGACATTGTGACAAACCTCTTCAAGATTAGGAGAATTTGTCACAAATTAAGCGGGAAACTGTCACCAAAATCACCCCAGAAAATCCCTCCCCCTTCGAACAGGACAGTACCTGTGTGTTTGTTTCTCCGTCCTGGTCCACACAGGCCGCAAGGATAGCAGGGTTCGGTACACGAATCGGGTTCTCGATAGGTCCAGGTCCAAACGCCAACAGGTAAGTCCAAACAGTCCAGCTCATACAAGGTAAATCCAACCAATATATATTGTCTCTTTCTCTATGGTTCACAGAACCTTCCAGCCCCTCCTCTCTCTCTTCCTGGTTTGTCTTGACCCCTTATCTGTGGGTCGGCCCCAAATTCTGAGCGTTTCCCTTGCTTCTGGGAATCGTAGTTTTGGCGGTCGTCCATTTTGTGATCTGTAGTTCTGATTGGGGTGGCCATTTTAGTGAGAGGGCAGAGCCCGTTTATTAGTTCTGCTCTCACATATCTGCCATTTATCACTCGACCCCCTTCTTAGCCACACATCTCCCCCCTAGATCCAACCCCCTAGGTCGTGCTACCGCAGCAAAATATCTGTGCATGCGGGATAACCCATCCACATTTCCTTACCTTGCTCTGTGTTTTAATTCGAAGCAAAACGGTTGGAGACAAAAACCACCGCATCACCCGAGCGTTCTTCTCTCTAGCCCAATGCATCCAGGTGAGTGGGGCATGGTCACTGATGAGGGTGAAGTGGCGCCCTAGCAAGAAGTATTTCAGGCTTTCTCAAGCCCACTTTACTGCCAGCGCTTCTATCTCAATGACTGAGTAGTTGGCCACCCGTGGTTGCAGCTTCCTGCTTAAAAACAGGATGGGGGGTTCCACCCCTTTTACCTCTTGGGATAGCACTGCTCCCAAGCCGACCTCTGAGTCATCCGTCTGAACCACAACCTCTCGCTCAAAGTCTGGTACCACCAGCACTGGATTACAGCAGAGAGCCTTGGGGTTTGATTAACTTGATTAACTTCTTATTGATGAACTTCTCATTTCGACATCTGGATGAGAAGTGTGCCCAAAGTAAACTGCCTGTTACTCATGCATATAATTGGTAGATTTGGATAGAAAACACTCTAAAGTTTCCAAAACTGTTAAGATAATGTCTGTGAGTTTAATAGAAATGATATGCCAGGCAAAAACCCTGAGGAAAATCCATCCAGGAAGTGGATTTTTTTGATGTGGGTAGTTTTCAATTGAATGCCTATAGAGTATCTAATGGGTTAGGACCCACATTGCAGCTCCTATGGCTTCCACTAGATGTCAACAGTCTTTAGACATTGTTTCAGGCTTGTTTTCTGAAAAATGAAGAAGAATGAGACCTTTCTGTCAGTGGACTGTAGAATCATGCAGTGCAATCATGGCCGAGTGCACGCTCTTCGTTTCTTTCCCTTTCTATTGAATACGCTATTGTCCGGTTGAAATATTATCGATTATTTAGACAATTGACAACCTGACGATTAATTATAAACATTGTTTGACATGTTTCGACGAACTTTACCGGTACTATTAGGATGTATTTGTCTGCATGTTTTGACCGCCTTTGAGCCAGTGGATTACTGAACAAAACGCGCCAACAAAACTGAGTTTTTGGGATATAAAGAGGGACTTTATTGAACAAAACAAACATTTATTGTGTAGCTGGGACTCTTGTGACTGCAACCATATGAAGATCTTCAAAGGTAAGTGATTCATTTTATCGCTATTTCTGACTTTTGTAATTCCTTTACTTGGTTGTAAAATGTTTGTATGCTTTTGTAAGCGGGGAGCTGTCCTCAGATAATCGCATGGTATGCTTTCGCCGTAAAGCCTTTTTGAAATCTGACAAAGTCTGACAAACTGACAAAGTCCCCCCTCGACAACAGCCAGTGAAATTGCAGGGCGCCAAATTCAAAACAACAGAAATCCCATAATTAAAATTCCTCAAACATACAAGTATTATACACAATTTTAAAGATAAACTTGTTGTTAATCCCACCATAATGTCCGATGTCAAAAAGGCTTTACGACGAAAGCACACCAAACGATTAGGTTAGGTCAGCAACTAGTCACAGAAAAACACAGCCATTTTTCCAGCCAAAGAGAAGAGTTACAAAAAGCAGAAATGGAGATACAATTAATCACTAACCTTTGATGATCTTCATCAGATGACACTCATAGGACTTCATGTTACACAATACATGTATGTTTTGTTCGATAAAGTTCATATTTATATCCAAAACTCTGTTTACATTGGCGCGTTATGGTCAGTAATGTTTTGCTTTCAAAACATCCAGTGATTTTGCAGAGAGCCACATCAATTTACAGAAATACTCATCATAAATGTTGATGAAAATACAAGTGTTATGTATGAAATTAAAGATATACTTCTCCTTAATGCAACCACTGTGTCAGATTTCAAAAAAGCTTTACGGAAAAAGCACACCATGCAATAATCTGAGTACAGCGCTCAGAGACCAAAACAAGCCATACCGATACCCGCCATGTTGTGGAGTCAACATAAGTCAGAAATAGCATTATACATATTCACTTACCTTTGATGATCTTCATCGGAATGCACTCCCAGGAATCCCAGTTCCACAATAAATGTTTGTTTTGTTCGATAAAGTCCATCATTTATGTCCAAATACCTCCTTTTTATTTGCGCGTTTAGTTCACAAATCCAAATTCAAGAGGCGCAGGCACTTAGTCCAGACTAAAAGTAAAAAAGTTCCATTACAGTTCGTAGAAAACTGTCAAACGATGTATAGAATCAATTTTAGGATGATTTTAGGATGTTTTTATCATAAATCTTCAATAATATACCAACCAAACAATTCCTTTGTCTTTAGAAATGAAAAGGAACACAGCTCACTCTCACCCCCGCACGCATGACTTAGCTCATGGCATTCTGCCAGACCTCTTAGTCAAACAGCTCTTATTCGCTCCACCTTCACAATAGAAGCCTGAAACAAGGTTCTAAAAAGACTGTTGACATCTAGTGGAAGCCTTAGGAAGTGCAATCGGACCAAATTTTACACTGTATATTGGATAGGCAAAGACTTGAAAAACTACAAACCTCAGATTTCCCACTTCCTGGTTGGATTTTTTATCAGGTTTTTGCCTGCCGTATGAGTTTTGTTATACTCACAGACATCATTCAAACAGTTTTAGAAACTTCCGAGTGTTTTCTATCAAAGTCTACTAATGATATGCATATCCTAGCCTCTGGGCCTGAGTAGCAGGCAGTTTACTCTGGGCCCGCTTTTCATCCGGATGTGAAAATACTGCTCCCTACCCTAGAGAAGTTAATGAAGTGGTGATTTAAAGAGCTCAGCCATGTGCTCCTTGTCAGTAACAACCACATCAACGTTAAGGGACATGAGCAGCTGTGAGGAGGAGGGTTTATTCTCCAGGTCTTTAACTGTTTTTCAGATCTTCTTGGGGTGAGACCCACAGAGAGAGAACTGCACCTTAAAGTAACTAACTTTGGCCTTCCGGATAGCCTGAGTGCACTCATTTCTAATTTGCCTTAACGAGAGCCAGTCAGCCTGAGTATGCATGTGCCGAGCGATTTGCCAAATGGAATTCTTGAGCTGGAGTAAACTCTGCCAGATCACGGTCAAACCAGGGAACCGGTTTTTAATTCTTATTTTCTTTATGGGCAAGTATGTATTAACGATACCACTGAAAATATAAAAAAAGATGGAAAAAGCGTCAAAGCTGATTTAATACCAATTTACAGAGGCCAGGTCATGAAGGAAGGCTTGCTCATAATTTTTTTTTAGCAAGCGTCTATGACAAATCAGGACAGGTCGTTTCACTGAGCAGCCATTACGAACACAGGCTGTAAAACAGTGATCACTAAGGTCATTACAGAAAAGCACCAGACTGATACCTTTCAGGATCATTTGTAAGGATAACATCTAGGAGAGTAGCCTTTTCTGGGTGTTTGGAGTCATATCTTGTGGGATTGGTAACATTTTGAGAAGGATTTAGGGAGTCCCATTGAATTAGGACTTGGTCAGGTGGTTTAAGCATGTCCCAGTTTAAGTCCCCTAGCAGGACAAATTCAGACTTAGTGTAAGGGGCCAGGAGAGAGCTTAGGGCATTTAGGGTACAGGCCGGTGCTGATGGTGGCCAATAACACCCAGCAACAGTCAACAAAGAGTTATTTCAAACTTTAATGCGTAAAACCAGCAAATCAAATTGTTTGGGGACAGACCTGGTGGAGACAACCAAGCACTGTAGGTGTTCCTTGGTAAAGATTGCCACTCCACCACCTTCGGAAGATCTGTCTTGCCGAAAAAGGTTATAGCCAGACAGGTTAACATCAGTGTTCAAAACACTCCTTCTTAACCACGTCTCAGTAATGACCAACACATCTGGATTGGAGCTGTGAACCACACTTTCAATTGATACATTTTAGGTAATACGCTTCAAGTGTTAACCTGCAGAAAACCTAGGCTTTTACGAGAGCAGAAATCAGTGAAGCAGATATCAGAGCACAAATCAGAATTGGGGCTAGCAATGGGAGAGGGGCCATGTGGTAGATGCACATTTCCAGATATAACCAGCAGTATTACAATCAGGGCACGGCAGAGGACAGGGAGAGCTCTGCAGTGTTGACTTATAACATTTGAATGTGCATTCGATGGCAAAAATATCATATTGACAGAAATGTAATCAGGTAACATGACTACAAAGCCAAACTGCTTCGCTGCCAGCCAAGTGTAGCGGTGGTAAGGTGTTGGAACTGCTTTGGGACTCTGCTGTTGGGACAGCTTTATGTAGGCCCAGTTTGTGGGCACCATTTGTCATTGTTATAGTGCAATTAATGTATTGTTTAGTGTTGTGTAGTGGCTTTGCTGACATTCATCTCCCAAATGTTTTTGTTTGTTTGCCCAACCAAGATGTACTTGCTAAAATCACCAAGTGATACATCACATGCCTTACTTTTATTTCCCTGCATAAGTAAAAGCAGGAAATGCATCACCTTTGCCTCTACTGCTACTCATTCCAATTTCACTGGTTTGGATTTCTCCCTGACCACAATGGCTGGCATTTTCATACATTCTGGAACTTTGAGGGTTTATAACATAGCCACTCTAGTAATTTAATAGGATCTCTATGGCTGTGACTAGGTAGACATATTTCACTAATCTATCCCTTAATATTGATAAAGATCACTAGTCACGCCCAATTCTAAATACAGTAACAGTTCCAAGCAAAAATGCTGCACACAGTATATCATTCTCTAACACAATTATTTAAATAGTCTTTACTTTATAACAATGACTGGTCTTCCAGTAGACATGTGTATAGTGAGAAAGTGTTGGTTCAACATAGAGCGCCCCACCCTCGCTTGTCATGTATGGCTTTTCTAATCAAGTTGAGCAGTGACTCAGTCAGGAAGTAACAAGTGGGGTAGCTGTAGGACCTCATACATACAGTAGATAGTGGTTATAGTGTCTGAATGCATCAACTAAACATTACCATTAACATGATAAAGTGTCAAATGTTACAGTGAGTAATTAACAGATTACAAGCAAAGAATGTGCTGAACACAAATGCTGTAACACTTTATTGTATTCCTGAGTGTACCTGACCCTCCGACGCTTTCAACATCAAAACCCCTACGGGTGTCCTATTTTCATCTTTCAGTGGCTATGTGTTGCATGTATTAGCCTACACAGGATGTGTCTTCGTTATTCTATGTATTCTTGGGGAGTGAGAGAGTACACTCTATGGAGACAACAGTAGAGAATCAGACCAAAGGCCTTGTGTAGGTCTACTATTTTCATACCACCCCTTGGTACCTCTCATGTTCTGTCTATGTAAAATATCTGATATATTCATATTCTGTACTGTAGTCATATGGTAAAGAGGAAAGCCTGACTTCCATGTGCAGAGTGGAGTGGTTTGGGAAATTCCAACTCAAATAAATGAGGTGAAACAAAATTGACAGTGTGTAAAATATAATTTTAATACTGGAAAATGTATGTATTTAAATAGAGTAAAGACACGTGTATAGTTGTCCTGACCTAAAGACATTGCTGTCAGGTGTGGGTAAAATCACTTGGGAAGAATATGATGTCCATGGTTCTGATTTCTGTGTGCGTGTGTGTGCGCATGTTCGTGCAAGTAGAAAAACCTGTTGACTGACCCTCCTTGTAGAGAAACGCCAAACCATCCTCCTCTCTTTCATGTTGACAAAACGATCTATCACTCTGTCATACAGTACACACTTTTTTTTGTGGTCCTAGGCTACCTGGCAGAAATGCTTGCTTGCTGGCTTAACTTCCATTCATGGGACACGTTACCTAGTTAACATTAGCCTTCTACATCTAGCTACATATTGAACTTCCATCCTCTCAGGGGCATAACAATGTATGTATTAAATGTTGGATCAGAATCGCCATAGAGATCCTATTAAATTACTAGTGTCATAAACCCTCAAAGTTCCAGAATGTATTGTAATTTTTTTTTACAAAATAAGCAACATTCCCCCTGTGTATTGTTTATATGGTAGATGGTTTAGACTGTTTGTACTCAGAGTATATAACTATAGGGGATCACTTTGGGATAGATTCTCTACATGGGCTTTTACTGCAACACCATTTATTGTGATCCAAATCTACAACAACATCGTCCTGATAATCTTTGATGTGAATCTAGAGCAGACCAGACAGAACTGGTGCTGCATTAAGTTTGTTCACATTTTAGTCCTCTACTTCTCTTGCTCATCAATCCTCAAACCATTTCACATAAACATATGATGTAATACCTTCTATGAACCAACAGGATGAGATGTGTTGATTTACAGAGGCCACCATGACTTGAGAAGAGTTTCAACTAGATAACACAGCCACAAAGTCAACGGACTATATCCTTATAATCTATGAAAACAAAAATGTGTTTTGTTTTTCATCTAAGGTTAGAGTTAGGTTTAAAAGCAGATTTTAATTAGATAATTTGTAGATATAGGTGGGGTTTAGGACTTTGTGGCTGTGATAACCAGTGAAGACCCCTGAGAAGAGGAAGACAAGTGGAGACAGCAGCTCATTGGTGACTAATAATTACTTCTGCTTGACATTTACATTCTTTGAGTACTTGACGTTGATTTATGGTAACAATAGATGTTTGTTTTTCCCACACATTAGATCAATGTGGATCAGAGTGTCCCAGTAAGAACATAAAGGATGAAAAATAACTCAGTAGTAGATTGGGAGATTCAGAAACAAACATTACAGACTATATTAAAATGCAATGAAACACATATTTTTCATTTGATCACTGTTGTTGTTGATAATTTACACATGTTCATATTCAATCTGATCTGGAGAAGATGTTCAAGGTACTTTACTTTACAATCGTTGTATTCTCCATCTCATGTACATACAGTATATCTCAATATGGCCTGTTATGACAAATGACACTATACTGTATCTGTCTGACATTCAAGTGGACAACAGAAGCACTGTGCTGACCTGAGTGTCAGTTACACATAAGTGGATTACAGTTGAAAGGAGCAACACAAAAACAATAATATACTGTATATACACTTCCCAATAATTATAACTGTATAGCCATTCATATCAGGTTCATTCTGATTCACCCAAGCTATAGATACAAACAAAAGCCTTGTGAAAGCCATAACACATGCCACAACACAAATAAGAATGTACTATATTCTTTAGCCATAAGAACAATAAAGCTAACAAATAAGCAGTCGGCTGCTGTGCTACATTGGGTTAAAATGTAAATATTTTACTGGAACCTTTGACAGACTGAGTACAATGGCCTCTGAGCCAGCTGACTCCCACATGCTTCCTGTTGTGTTCAAATGTTACCATAGATTGCATCGTCTTCACCGACACATTCGTATGGGTCGCCATCCTCTTCAGCCTACAGGAAACCAGATCAGAGATGTCATCAACATCAACAGCAACACCTCTATTGTTATCTTAATCCTTTTTATTTAGAGCAAAGTTCTTCTCAGATCTCTACAGTAGCTGTAAACATATGCAGTAGGCCTACAGTAAAGGTGTGAATTATGGGGGAGCCAGGGGAGGCTCAGCTCCCCTGAATGAGACATTAGCTCCCCTAAATGCAACAAAAGTCAAGTAGGCTATACTTTAATGACAGTAGGCCTATAAGGTGACTCTTTCAGTTAGAAGAGGTTAACGTTCGGTTAGAAGCATTCGATTTTGCAATGGCATAGGACAAACATTATTTTGGATTTGTGTGCCCTCAAAGTGTTTTCACGGCGAAACATAATGAAATGTTATGAATGCATAGTTACACTTACAGTGCATTTTCCGAGATCTCCAAGATCCATGATTTGTACAGTGTTTAAGTTCAATGTTCTAATTCAACACTCCAAGCATTAACTCATGAATTATGGACAACTCATGAACTAGGGTGTAAAACCTGTTTTGATTCAATTATATTGAATGAAGGCTACCTGTTCTGCGTGTGTTTGAATATGTGTGTAAAATAGTCTTGACTGAGAGACTGAGAGGGTTGGCTACTGGCAGTGGTGTCAGCCTAGTGGAGGCTAAACGCAAGTAAACGCTGTTTCCCCAACTTTTTCAGAGAAATTCAATTTAAAGTATAGGGAGTGTTAACTATATATTTTTTTACCCCGACCGGCAATCAGAGTTTACCCACGTATGTTTTTTACCACTACCTCACTGGCTGCCGGTAGGCCTATTTGAAGTTCATGGTAATACACATTGTAACCTAGTCTAGTAAATTGACTTTGTATGTTAGGCAGTGGAAGCTCCTCAGAGGAGGAAGGGGAGGACGATCCTCCACAGTGAATTTCATAAAAATAAAATTGTGAAACAATAATAGATAAAACTATACTAAATATATCCACGTCACCAAATCATTTATTTAAAAAAACTATTTTTCTGTGAAGATCTACAGTAGCCTCAACAGCACTCGCTAGGGGAGAACAATGGTGTAGCCGGAGGACAGCTAGTTTCCGTCCGCCTCTGGGTACATTAACTTCAATACAAAACCTAAGAGGCGCATGGTTCTCACCCCCTTCCATAGACTTACACAGTAATTATGACAACTTCTGGAGAATCTCCTCCAATCTATCAGAGCTCTTGCAGTATGAACTGACATGTTGTCCACCCAATCAATGGATCAGAGAATGAATCTAGTACTGAAAGCATAAGTTACAGCTAGCTAGCTAGCACTGCAGTGCACAAAATGTGGTGAGTAGTTGACTCAAAGAAAGAGAAAGATAATAGTTGAACAGTTTTGATCAAATTAATTTCTTCAAAAATGAATTAGAGAGAGCGAGCTAAATATATTTCATTGTATATTTTTTTCACTTTCACTTCCCTAGCTAGTGAATGCAGCTAGCTAGTTTAGCCTATTTAAACACCTGGCTCAAACAGAGAGGGATGCTATGTTAGCCAGCTGGCTATGGCTATCCAACACTAGAACTCTTCCAAGTCAAGGTAAGCTTTTGGTTTTATTAATTTATTGCCACCGGGGCCCGACGGTGTAACTGCCAAACTGCTTGCTTTACACTGTACTGCATGATTGTTGCGGGTTTATTAACATGTTAGTTCTAGTAGCTAATGTTAGCTATGTTGACTATGATGTTAGCTAATATGGTGACAACGATGTTGGCTGTGTGTAGCGGTTATGGTATCAAGGTTTGGCATGGAAAGGTTTTTTCACCTGGTCACACACAGCTGTTGCATTGAAGTCCACAAGCAAATGTAAAGGGTGAAAGGAGGAGAGTGCTTAGACGCAAGAAGGAATTATATAATGAGCAAATTATCATGCTGTTTGTATTTGGCTGCTATGAAAGTGAACTGTGTTTGCGGTGATCAGGGGTGTATTCACTCTGTCCGTAATGTTGAAAAACATTTCTTAAATGGAAGCAAATGGAATGAAACAGGAATAAACATACCTGAATTTGTCCAATAGAAACACTCATTTGCAACTGTTGTACTAATGATTATACCCTAGATCAGCTAAATACAAGCAAGTGTGCAAGGCGGTATTGCATGTGTCAATGTCTGTCAACTTGATTACTCACATTTTTCTCTCGACCTGTGCAGCTACGTTGTAAACTATCGTTCATAGGCTAGGTTGTAGCAATCTCATGATGGGAATAGGGAAATTTGTATATCATGTAGTAGCCTAAACCTATCGATGTTACTTTGAGCTGGGTGAATGGATTATGAATGACAGTCATCCAATACGCTGTAATAGAAATAAGACCATGCTCATAAAAATAAATGAAAAATGGTCCTCCCTCATTTTAAACGGCACTGTTCGCAACTGATGTTAGGGTGACCATCCCATTTTTCAATTAATGTAGGCCTTAACAATGGCAATCACTGAATGTCATTGGCATAACTTTTTGGTGTTTTATAACAGATGTATATTTCCATTTATCAAACGGGGCGATTAGAGACTACAGTTTGGATGCTATAATTATTTTGGAGTAGACCAACATGCAGAGGTAGCTTACTTTTTGAAGTGATTTGTTTGACAATCAGATGAAAATATAATGACTGGTTGTGTTCATGCCACATTGAAAGGTAATACATTTTTACTGTTTAAATTACGTATTTATTTTTAATTGAAATAAATGATGTATGGGCAAGCGAGTGCACTCAATAGAGACCCCCCTGAATGTCATGGTGTAATTCACTGCAGCACATACAGTACCTCCATGTTGCCATATAGCTGATCGTTGGTGTAGTAGTTTGCGTGGGTTTCACTGCTGGTGTCTTTCTGCTCTTTCCTGTGGATAGTTAGGGCCACTCTCAGATGCATTCTCTTCATTTGATAAGACACTTACAAGATTACATTTAGGCTAATGGGCTTTAGCAACTCAGCAAGGATTGTAGGTTAAGATAGATAGAACAGCCTGTATTAAAATACCTTGATGTTGAGGGATCTGAGGAAGCAGACTTGGATGCATCCATATCCTGCTTACTGGCTACTGGTTGGTCACTATGACTCGTCCCACTGATGAGAAAAATGCCAAGTTATCAAAACAGAACAAAACAGCCATCAAAAAAAAATCTACTTAACTCCTTCCAAAAATAAATAAAATAGTAACTTACCACTTCTTAGTCAATAGGCAAGCTGACATGGGAATTACTATCACTACCACCACAAATGCAGTAATACCAATTGAAACGTACAGCAGGAAAATCTTACCTGTCCAAAAACAAATAAATATGATGTATTAAATGTACCTATACTATTCCTTATGATATAAATAATTCTTTGTTTAATTAATTAATTAATGATACACTTCCCTCCACGGTTTCCCTTACCATTTGTGGGCACAGTGAAGGACAAGGTGGCATTGCCCTGTGTGTTGTTGGCATGGCAGTGGACGGTCTCTGAGAAGCCTAGTGCCCTCTGTAGGGTCACCATGGTAACTGACCCATGCATCTCCACCCTGGTACTGGGCAGGTGTCCTGCTGGAAGAGACCACTCCACAGTGCTGGGGGGCTCTGAATCCACAATGCACAGACATGTTACCATGGAGATGTCTGAAGTGCAGGCTGAGTCCACTTTGATCTCAGGGGGGTCTGGGATGAGAATGATGAACAGTTTGGTTTTAACTGAACATGTAGTGCTACATCCTGAAGAGTATTGTCTTAATATTATATACACAGACATGACATGCTCCTTAGTGACAACATGTGGATGAATCAACTAACTCTGGATCTACTTACACTCTATGTTGAGCTTCAGAGGGCTGGAGGGGACTTGTCCCTCTGTGTTGATGGCAGTGCAGTAGAGGGCTTCAGTGAGTCTGGTCACATTCTCTAGTGTGAGTGTGGGTCCAGTGGTGGACAGACGCCCTCTGCTGTTGTGCCAGCGGTAGCTGTGTGCAGCAGGGTTACTGTCACTGGAGCATCTCAGTTCTACAGAGTCTCCCTCCTTCACACTGGACACTCCCTTAACCTTCACATCCACTGGGGCATCTATGAATAACACCATTAGTAAGAATGATATTACTATGTAATAAACATCTTTGAAAAGATTCAGTGGATCAACCACATGATTTCAATCTATTTTCATTTCCAAAGGGAAGTACGGACAAAGTTTTAGTACCCTTTTCAAAGAAGTTTCATTTCTCATATTCACAGAAATATTGTGGAAGTGAAAATCTTCCAAACAGTGTTGTTAAAACACAGATGTGGTCCACTTACATTTGACATTTAGCGTCTTGGAGCTGCTCACTGTCATCCCTCCCCTGTATGCTGCTGTGCAGACCAGAGGCTGGTTGTTATCAGCGATGCTGGATCTAAAGGTCATGGTTGATGTCTCTTCCCACTGGCCCTTGGTCTGCTGCTGTGATTGGATGCTGGGTGTTCCAGAGTGGCTCCAGGTGATGCGAGGGGGATCAGATGGGCAGGAGTGAGACACAGAGCAGGAGGCAGATACCTCCTCCCCCACCTTCACCTCCTCCATCACTGACAGAGAGGGGGGGTCTGGAGAGCCTGAAATCAACAAAGAGATGACAACAGTTGTAGCACTTATTCTTGGGTCTCTCCTTTTTTGTACCATTACAATTATAATCAACAAGAAGCTATAGCTAATATGTTAACTTTAGGGTAAATAGGATACTGTAATTAACACATTTGAAGTTCTCCTTGTCAATTTTCCCTGGAGAACTTACTGCTCACTGCAATGGAGACTCTGTCATCTTTGTATGAAGCCTTGTTATAGTTTTTTATTTCAATCCTGAAAGTAAAGGGTCCTTCGTCACTGCGATGGAGGGGGTCGATTCTGAGAGAGCAGTTCTTCTGTCTGAGGTCTCCCACCAGCTCTGTACGATGCCTGTAGTCTGTGATGGCGTTGGAGGTGTCTGGGTGGTAGATAACCTCATAAGTGTCTTTGAACCAGATGCCAGTGAATTCAGAGGGCTTTATCTTTGGTTCTGGGTAGTTGAATGAGCAGGGAATCACGATGCATGAGCCCTGCAGGCCGGAGACTGAGTTGGGCACCTCAGCAGTCCATGACGAGGTATCAACTCCCCACACTCAAATAGCAGATGGAGAAATGTTAGTCAGAGGTGTTGGACACATGTCAAGGAATTTGAGTATAAGAATGGAATGCAGCTAGCTAGTTTAGTCTACTCAAACAACCGTCTCAAACAGAAAGGGATGCCATGTTAGCTGGCTGGCTATGGCTATCCAACGCTGGAACTCTTCCAAGTCAAGGTAAGCTTTTGGTTTTATTAATTTATTGCCACCAAGGCCCGCTTGTGTAACTGATAAACTGCTTGCTGCTAACTGTACACTCTACTCCACACTGTACTCTGATGTGTTGTGCAATGAAGTCCACAAGCGAAGGGAAAATGTGAGAGAAGGAGAGCACGTAGATGGATGTGAGAAGGAATTATACATACAACGAGCTGTTTGTATGTTGCTGCTATGAAAGTGAACTGTGTGATCAGGTGTGTATTCATTGTGCCGGTTCTGTTGACGGGGATAAACATACCTGAATTGGTCGAATAGAAACTCGTTTTCAACTGTTGGACTAATGATTATACTCCAGATCAGCTAAATGCAGTGGTAGGTGGTACTGACTGTGTCACTGTCTGTCACCTTGATTGATTACTCAAAATTCTGTCAACCTGTGCACCTATGTTGTAAATGTTCCTTCATCATGATGGGTACAGGGAAAATTTGAGCATCATGTAGTAGCCTCAACCTATTGATGTTACATTGAACTGGGTGAATGGGATATGAATGACAGTCATCCAATATGCTGTAATAGAAATAAGGCCATGCTCATAAACGGCACCGACCGCCACTGCTGTAATCACATTGTTTCTATTTTCTTGTCAGCAAATAAGTAAATAAATAAATACAATATTTTTTACTGGATACAGAATCTATATTTGTAGCCTACCTCCAAGCCAAATGCAATGAATAAGAAAACGCCATGTTAATTTTTCAATCCCCATCACCTCCTCTCAGTGCTGGACCTGAAGGTATAAGGAACATTTTATTATCACTAGTAAGTTAACATTGGATATGATACTTGTAATGTCTAAAATCCAAATCAATTACTTGCATAGTTTGCCAATTCTTGCTCGTTCTTGTCAGATAATCACCCACCTTCAGAGAATAAGGGCACTAATGTTTACATTTCACATCTAATTCCCATCTCACATGTAAAATGATTTCTTTATTTTTGCCATCAGGAGTTCCCATATTTTGTCTCAGACTGATAGTGAGGCAAGTTAACTATTCTGCCCTACCAAGCAAAAAGGCAGTAACTGCTAGTTTGTTCGAAAATGAGTTAATGTCATTTTTGCTTCATTAAACACATGCTTAATCATGTGGACAAGTATCCTGCCTTTATTGTATTGTGTTTTGGAGAAAATGGGGGTCATGTTAGCAGTAACTGCATACTGTGAAACCAAGGTAAATAAAAGCAATTTTTCTCAGTTCCACACTATAAGCAGTTACTGTCTTTTTGCTTGGTAGGGCAGTATATTCCCTTGAGGGTTAACTGGCCTCTGCTCAGTACCCTGCCCTGAACCTTAGACACTGTCACTAGCCGGCAGTGTACATATAGTTAAAACCCTTTCACACGCACCATCACACCCGTGTCATTAGAACGCTCATTTAGAACCGTCAGTTTCAAATGACGTAACAATCAGCATTTGAGCTGGCTACACTTTTTTCAGAAACTTTTTACACAAACACTGTCCTTACAAAGTTATGTCCAGAATGTGAGCAGTTTATTTTTGGATTCAATGTTCAGATATTCACAGAAGTATCTATAGCATAACACAATCATCCAACCCGGAAAAATGTAGGCTACATTTGTCCTCGCGCTAACTGAGGAAAGATTGACGCAACACAAGCGGTCATATTTTCTAACTCTCGGTTGACATAAACTACAATATGAATTAGCTAATAGCAATTGCTATGTCTAATTAATCACATCAAAGGTGAGCTCACCGTTGAGTTAAACACTTTCTAGAAATCGAAAGTAATCAGATGATTAGTTTCAGCCCGCAGCCAAATTTTTTTCCACAAAGATAATAAAAGACAAGATGAGTTTGGTCTGTTTATAGTATGCATGTTGAAGGGGTGTTGAAGGGGTGTGTCGTCTACCATCGTTCTCATCCCACCATTCACTTCTTGAAGTTCTCAAAATGAGTAAACCCTGACTCACCTCATTTTGTTATAGCATCTTTGGTACGACAGGCGATCACGTGAAATCCAGAATGCATTGTATACATTCTGGAATGGAGATAACGTTCTAACATCACTTGCATAAAAAAACTCACGCTGGGGCGACCGTTAGAGATATTTGGAACTCAAAATGCACCTGTAGAACAGTGTTAAGACACTAACAGCTTACAGACGGTAGGCAATTAAGGTCACAGTTATGAAAACTTAGGACACTAAAGAGGCCGTTCTACTGACTCTGAAGAACACCAAAAGAAAGATGCCCAGGGTCCCTGCTCATCTGAGTGAATGTGCCTTAGGCATGCTGCAAGGAGGCATGAGGACTGCAGATGTGGCTAGGGCAATAAATTGCAATGTCCGTACTGTGACCGACAGCCGATCATCCTCGCAGTGGCAGACCACGTTTAACAACGCCTGCACAGGATCGGTGCATCCGAACATCACACCTGCGGGACAGGTACAGGATGGCAACAACAACTGCCCGAGTTACACCAGGAACACACAATCCCTCCATCAGTGCTCAGACTGTCCGCTATAGGCTGAGAGAGACTGGACTGAGGGCTTGTAGGCCTGTTGTAAGGCAGGTCCTCACCAGACATCACAGGCAACAACGTTGCCTATGGGCACAAACCCACCATCGCTGGACCAGACAGGACTGGCAAAAAGTGCTCTTCACTGACGAGTCGTGGTTTTGTTTCACCGGGGGTGATGGTCGGATTTGCATTTATCGTCGAAGGAATGAGCGTTACACCGAGGCCTGTACTCTGGAGTGGGATTGGTTTGGAGGTGGAGGGTCCATCATGGTCTGATGCAGTGTGTCACAGCATCATCAGACTGAGCTTGTTGTCATTGCAGGCAATCCCAAAGCTGTGCTTTACAGGGAAGACATCCTCCTCCCTCCTCCAGCATGACAATGCCACCAGCCATACTGCTCGTTCTGTGCATGATTTCCTGCAAGACAGGAATGTCAGTGTTCAGCCATGGCCAGCGAAGAGCCCGGATCTCAATCCCATTGAGGACATCTGGGACCTGTTGGATCAGAGGGTGAGGGCTAGGGCCATTCCTGCCAGAAATGTCTGGGAACTTGCAGGTGCCTTGGTGGAAGAGTGGGGTAACATCTCACAGCAAGAACTTGCAAATCTGGTGCAGTCCATGTGGAAGAGATGCACTGCAGTACTTAATGCAGCTGGTGGCCACACCAGATACTGACTGTTACTATTGATTTTGACCCCCCCCCCCCCCCCCCCTTTGTTCAGGGACACATTATTCAATTTCTGTTCAAATCAAACCAAATTATATTTTTCACATACACATGGTTAGCAGATGTTAATGCGAGTGTAGCGAAATGCTTGTGCTTCTAGTTCCGACGATGCAGTAATATCCAACGAGTAATCGAACCTAACAATTTCACAACAGGTACCTTTTACACACAAGTGTAAAGGAATGAATAAGAATATGTACATAAAAAGATATGAATGAGTGATGGCCGAACGGCATAGGCAAGATGCAGTGGATGGTATGGTATAGAGTACAGTATATACATATGAGATGAGTAATGTAGGGTATGTAAACATTATATGAAGTGGCATTGTTTAAAGTGGCTAGTAAAACATTTATTACAGCAATTTTTCCATTATTAAAGTGGCTGGAGTTGAGTCAGTATGTTGGCAGCAGCCACTCAATGTTAGTGATGGCTGTTTAACAGTCTGATGACCTTGAGATAGAAGCTGTTTTTCAGTCTCTCGGTCCCTGCTTTGATGCACCTGTACTGACCTCGCCTTCTGGATGATAGCGGGGTGAACAGGCAGTGGCTCGGGTGGTTGTTGTCCTTGATGATCTTTTTGGCCTTCCTGTGACATCGGGTGGTGTAGGTGTCCTGGAGGGCAGATAGTTTGCCCCCGGTGATGCATTGTGCAGACCTCACTACCCTCTGGAGAGCCTCACGGTTATGGGCGGAGCAGTTGCCGTACCAGGCGGTGATACAGCCCGACAGGATGCTCTCGATTCTGCATTTGAAAAAGTTTGTGAGTGTTTTTGGTGACAAGCCAAATTTCTTCAGCCTCCTGAGGTTGAAAAGGCGCTGCTGCGCCTTCATCACCACGCTGTCTGTGTGGTTGGACCATTTCAGTTTGTCCATGATGTGTACGCCGAGGAACTTAAAACTTTCTACCCTCTCCACTACTGTCCCGTCGATGTGGATAGGGGGGTGCTCCCTCTGCTGTATCCTGAAGTCCACGATCATCTCCTTTGTTTTGTTGACGATGAGTGTGAGGTTATTTTCCTGACACCACACTCCGAGGGCCCCCACCTCCTCCCTGTAGGCCGTCTCGTTGTTGTTGGTAATCAAGCCTACCACTGTAGTGTTGTCTGCAAACTTGACGATTGAGTTGGAGGCATGCATGGCCACGCAGTCATGGGTGAACAGGGAGTACAGGAAAGGGCTGAGAATGCACCCTTGTGGGGCCCCAGTGTTGAGGATCAGAGAGGTGGAGATGTTGTTACCTACCCTCACCACCTGGGGGCAGCCCGTCAGGAAGTCCAGGACCCAGTTGCACAGGGCGGGGTCGAGACCCAGGGTCTCGAGCTTGATGACGAGTTTGGAGGGTACTATGGTGTTAAATGCTGAGCTGTAGTCGATGAACAGCATTCTCACATAGGTATTCCTCTTGTCCAGATAGGTTAGGGCAGTGTGCAGTGTGATTGTGACTGCGTCGTCTGTGGACCTATTGGGGCGGTAAGCAAATTGGAGTGGGTCTAGGGTGTCAGGTAGGGTGGAGGTGATATGGTCCTTGACTAGTCTCTCAAAGCACTTCATGATGACGGAAGTGAGTGCTACGGGGCGGTAGTCATTTATCTCAGTTACCTTAGCTTTCTTGGGAACAGGAACAATGGTGGCCCTCTTGAAGCATGTGGGGACAGCAGACTGGGATAAGGATTGATTGAATTTGTCCGTAAACATACCAGCCAGCTGGTCTGCGCATGCTCTGAGGACGCGGCTGGGGATGCCGTCTGGGCCTGCAGCCTTGTGAGGGTTGACACGTTTAAATGTTTTGCTCACGTCGGCTGCAGTGAAGGAGAGCCCACAGGTTTTGGTAGCGGGCTGTGTCAGTGGCACTGTGTTGTCCTCAAAACGAGCAAAGACATCCTGGTCCGCGACGGGGCTGATTTCCTTTTATAGTCCATGTTAGTCACATGTCTGTGGAACTTGTTCAGTTTATGTCTCAATTGTTGAATCTTGTTATGTTCATACAAATATTTACACATGTTAAGTTTGCTGGAAGGAAAAAACAGTTGACGTTTCTTTTTTTGCTGAGTTTATAAGACACACAGTGAGTGTACAAAACATTAGGAACACCTGCTCTTTTTGTTATGACAGACTGACCATTTTAGGTGAAATCTATGATCCCTTATTGATATCGCTTGTTAAATCCACTTCAATCAGTGTATTTGAAGGGTTTGAGATAGGTTAAAGATGGATTTTTAAGCCTTGAGACATGGATTGGGTTGTTAATTTGATTCGTTATGACATTTCTCAATATTATTATTTTTTTACTTGTTTGACATTTTACTGCATTGTGAGGAGCTAGTAACATAAGCATTTCACTGCACCCGCTATAACATCTGCTAAACTGTATACGTGACCAATAATCTTTGATTGATTTAACCCCCTAAAGTGTGTCTTTTACAATATGTATTTTGACTTTGCTTTCCACATTGCCAAACTCAAAGATTTTCAGAAGCTAAGTGTGAAATCTCTTGAAATTAGTATTAAATCTTATAAAATTGTATCCTGTACCATTCCACCATTTTCACTTTAGTTAGGGCTATTACTCACACTCAGTTAGTATGACTAACAGCACATGATTAAATCAAACTGTTTGTCATATGCATTTCAATTCACAATTTCATTCAAACAATGTACTTGTGATAAAGTCTTTCACAGTCTGTATCATGATCTGTGCTGTGACCATAGAATTGGGGATAGAATACTGGAATGGACATGAAAAGTCTTATAAAAGGTCAGCCATTTTGGTCAGAGAGTTGGTCAACCATGGTCAGCCAGTGTGCTATGATAACTATTCTCTTACATCTGCTCCTGCCACGCCCTCTACTCCTCATCCTGTGTCTCCTTGACCTGCCTCCACTCCCTCAGTACTCTCTCCCTCTCCCTCTCTCTGTGTCTGATTGTGTGGGCGGAGACAGGTGTGCTGGAGTCAGAGCAAATTCCCACCAGCTGCAACCTGTTCCATAATCAAGACCTCTACAAATACTCAGCCCTGCCACTTCCACGCTGCTAGATCATAACCTCTGCTCAGTCAGTCTTCGGTTCTAGCCGTTTGTTACTATTTAGATCCTGTTATCCTGTTGTGCCTGTTTTCCTTGCCTGATGCTGTTTTTCTCTCCGCTACAGTTTTGCCCGCTATTACTCTGGTCCCTGTCTCCAGTCCCACGTCTCGTCATCCTGCTACTCTGTCCTGGATTCCCCACTCTACTACTCCCTTGGATTCCCCTCCGGACCTGCTTACCCTGTCCCAACCCCTCTCGCTCCAGCCTCAGCCTCCGCACCTGGTTTCCTGAAACCCGCCTGTGCTTCCCCTGACCTGCATTCCATCATCCCCCTATGTTTCAATAAATACATTGGTTACTTCATCCTGGTCTCCTCGTCTGAGTCTGATCTTGGGTTCCCCTGTTCCACTGTGCGTAACATATTCCACTTAAACTAGCCAGCCAGTTGAAGTGGAAGGGTTCCAACATTTTTTTTTCATTAACTGCCAATATAACAACATTCCATTGAAACAATGCAGTCAGGCATATAATCAGTTGATGATAGGACTTAAACAAGTGGTAAATGCAACAAGTACTAACATATCATATAATACACAGCTTTCTAAGAAAACAAACATTGAGACCTTGATGGTCTATTTACATTTTAGAGGCTATTTATACAGAAAATGTGTATAAAAACGATATATACTGTATTCATAAGTATATTACAATATTGAAGGTTACCAATAACTATGTTACACAATTTCTGATATATTACATGCCTTACTATTATTTTCCTGCAAAAGTAAAAGCAGGAAATGCCTCTACTGCTACTCATTCCAATCAGACTGGTTTGGATTTCTCCCTGATCACGACTGCCATTTTCATACATTCTGGAACTGAGGGTTTAGGACATAACCCCTCTAGTAATTTAATAGGATCTCTATGGATGTGACTAGGTAGAAATATTTCACTAATCTATCCCTTAATATTGATAAAGGTCATTAGTCACGCCCAATTCTAAATACAGTAACAGTTCCAAGCAAAAAAACTGCACACAGTATATCATTCTCTAACACAATTATTAAAATAGTCTTTACCTTATAACAATGTCTGGTCTTCAATTAGATATGTGTATGGTGAGAAAATGTTTCAACATAGAGCGACCCTCCCTCGCTTGTCATGTAAGGCTTTTCGAATCAAGTTGAGCAGTGACTCAATCAGGAAGTAACGAGAGATCTAACTGTAGGACCTCATACATAGATAACGGTTATAGCTGTCACGCCCTGACCGTAGACAGCTTTTTATGTCTCTATGTTGGTTTGGTCAGGGTGTGATTTGGGTGGGCATTCTATGTTCTTTATTTCTAGGTCTTGTATTTCTTTGTTTCTGGCCGAGAGTGGTTCCCGATCAGAGGCAGCTGTCTATCGTTGTCTCTGATTGGGGATCTGATAAGAGAATTTTGTTCTCCATAAACCAATTTAATTATATTACTCAGTCTGCAAATCAGAATTTGTAAGATCCTGGTCGAATGAAACAGACGGAGGCCCAGTTACAATAGATAGTCAAAAAGGTTTATTCAGAGAACGTTCTAAAGTCAGGAATACAAAACAATTCATTTTATACTGACTTCTCACGCCCACACATTCACGCAACCATACGCACACACACACACACACACACACACACACACACACACATACAAACAGACGCACACACATGTCCTGCTACCCAGCGACAGAGATTAGTGACCTTGTCCTTGACACGTACTCCCTGTTCTCTCCCAAATCTCTAGTCAGGTCGGCACCAAGCTCAGACAGTCTGTGTTTATAATACCATAAAGACATATTGTCTTTACCCTAATTCTGACTAGACTACACATTTATTGATTATGATGTTATACATTCTAATCACTTCCATACAATTATATGTTTCAGGGCGGAATATTCTAATCATTCAATTAACCGATATTTCTCACCAAAAAGGATCATACTTAGGCAGGCCTTTTCCCTCCTTCTGTGTGGGATCTTGTTCTTTGTTTGTGTGCAGCTAGTTTGCATGACAGAGTTGTTCGGTCGTCGTATTCTTTATTGTTTTGTTGGTTCGTAAGTTTCACGTTGTGAATAAAATATGTGGAACTCAAAGAACGCTGCGCCTTGGTCTCATCCTTCCGACGACAACCATTACAGAAGATCCCACCACAAAAGACCAAGCAGCGTTTCTTGGAGGAGTGGACATGGGAGGAAATCCTGGACGGCAAGGGACCCTGGGCACAGACAGGAGAATATCGCCGTCCTAAGGAGGAGCTGGAGGCAGCGAAGGCGGAGCGGAGACGCTACGAGGAGTTGGCTCAACGAGGCGTGCACGAGAGGAAGCCCCAGAAATGTTTTGAGGGTGGGGCACACGGGGAGATTGGCGGAGTTAGGTTATAGACCTGAGCCAACTCCCCGTCCTTGCCGTGGGGAGAGAGTGACCGGGCAGGCACCGTGTTATGCGGTGTCCCCAGTGCGCACTCATAGCCCGGTACGCTATATTCCAGCTCCTCGCATCGGGGCTAGAGTGGGCACCCAGCCAGGACGGATGGTGCCGGCTCAGCGCATCTGGTCTCCAGTACGTCTCCTCGGGCCCGGGTTATCCTGCGCCATCTCTACGCACGGTGTCCCCGGTTCGCCAGCACAGTCCAGTGCGGCCTGTTCCAGCTCCCCGCACTTGCCGGGCTACAGGGGGTATCCAGCCAGGACGAGTTGTAATAGCTCTGCGCTCCAGAACTCCGGTGCGCCTCCACGGTCCAGTGTATCCTGCGCCGGCTCTGTGCAAGGTGTCTCCAATGCGCCTGCACAGCCCAGTGCGTCCTGTGTCAGCGCCTCGAACGTGCCGGGCTGAAGTGGGTATCCAGCCAGGAAGGGTTGTGCCTGCTCCACGAACCAGGCCTCCTGTGTGTCTCTCCACTCCAGAGACGTTCTCCAGTCCAGAGCCTCCAGCGACGCCCTCCAGTCCGGAGCCTCCAGCGACGCCCTCCAGTCCAAAGCCTCCAGCGACGCCCTCCAGTCCGAAGCCTCCAGTGATGATCCATGGCACGAAGCCTCCAGTGATGATCCATGGCACGAAGCCTCCAGTGATGATCCATGGCACGAAGCCTCCAGTGATGATCCATGGCAAGAAGCCTCCAGTGATGATCCATGGCACGAAGCATCCAGTGATGATCCATGGCACGAAGCCTCCAGTGATGATCCATGGCACAAAGCCTCCTGTGTGTCTCTCCACTCCAGAGACGTTCTCCAGTCCGGAGCCTCCAGTGACGGCCTCCAGTCCGGGGCCTCCAGCGACGCCCTCCAGTCCGGGGCCTGTTACGAGGGTGCCCAGTCCGGGGCCCGCAACGAGGGTGCCCAGTCCGGGGCCCGCTACGAGGGTGCCCAGTCCGGGGCCTGCTACGAGGGTGCCCAGTCCGGGGCCCACTACGAGGGTGCCCAGTACGGGGAAAGCTACGAGAGTCCCCAGTCCGGTGTCGGCGGCGAGGGTCCTCGCTCTAGAAGCGTCACCTAAGTGGGCCAAGCCAGAGGTGGAGTGGGGTCTACGTCCCTCACCAGAGCCGCCACCGCGGAGAAATGCCCACCCTGACCCTCCCCTATAGGTTCCGTTTTTTGCGGCCTTTGGGGGGGGGGGGGGGGGGGTACTGTCACGCCCTGACCATAGAGAGCTTTTTATGTCTCTATGTTGGTTTGGTCAGGGTGTGATTTGGGTGGGCATTCCATGTTCTTTATTTCTAGGTCTTGTATTTCTTTGTTTCTGGCCTCGTGTGGTTCCCAATCAGAGGCAGCTGTCTATTGTTGTCTCTGATTGGGGATCATACTTAGGCAGGCCTTTTCCCTCCTTCTGTGTGGGATTTTGTTCTTTGCTTGTGTGCAGCTAGTTTGCACGACGGAGCTGTTCGGTCGTCGTATTCTTTATTGTTTTGTTGGTTCGTAAGTTTCACGTTGTGAATAAAATATGTGGAACTCGAATAACGCGGCGCCTTGGTCTCATCCTTCCGACGACAACCGTTACAATAGCGCCTGAATGCATCGACTAAAACATGTCCATTAACATGACAAAGTGTCAAATGCAACAGTGAGTAATTAACAGATTAAAGGAAAGAATGTGCTAAACACAAATGCTGTAACACTTTATTTTATTCCTGAGTGTAGCCGGCCCCTTCAATGCTATCACCATCAAAACCCCCTATCGGTGTCCTATTTTCATCTTTCAGTGGCTATGTTTTGCATGTATTAGCCTACACAGGATGTGTCTTCATTATTCTATGTATTCTTGGGGAGTGAGAGAGTACAATCTATGGAGACAACAGTAGAGAATCAGACCAAAGGCCTTGTGTAGGTCTACTATTTTCATACCACCCCTTGGTAGCTCTCATGATCTGTCTATGAAACATATCTGATATATTCATATTCTGTACTGTAGTCATATGGTCAAGAAGAAACCCTGACTTCCATGTGCAGAGTGGAGTGGTTTCGGAAATTCCAATTTAAATGATTATTATAAAAAAAATGTAATGTTATTTTAATATTGCAAAATTAACATATTTAAGTAGAGTAACAACAAGTGTATAGTAAGTTCTGACCTAAAGACATTGCTGTCCATTGTTTCAATGTCCCAAAAGACTCAGAAATGAGACTACAGCTTTAGTTCATTTTGGACAAGTTTTCCCCAATATTCTAAGAGTCAGATGTATTCTTCCAGTTTTCACTTTAGTGTATACTGCCCTTCCAAGCAAAAAGGCAATAACTGCTCATAGTGTGGAACTGAGAAAAAGTAATTTTATTTACCTTGGTTTCACAGTAACCCACTGCAGTTACTGCTAATATGACCCCCATTTTCTCCGTAACACAATACAATAGTGGCAGTGTATCACATGATGAAGCATGTATTTAATGAAGCAAAAATTACATTAACTAATTTTTGACCAAATTAGCAGTTACTGCGTTTTTGCCTGGTTGGGCAGTATAGCTGTCCATGATAAACAGAAGTCAATGGTTCTTTCCTGGGTGACTCAGGAGTTCTGGTCTTCCACAAAGGCTGGGTTACACATCTCTCCCCTGTTAAGACAGAATCTGCTGGTCTGAGGGCATATGGGCAGGTGGATGTAACGGATGTAGCTGCTCCTAGTGAGATGCTCCAGCTTGTTCCCGGCACAGCCATGCTTGGGGACCACCAACAAATCCTCTTCCTGTTTGGCCAGGAAGTCCTCCAGCTTGGCCTTGTCCTCCTTGCGGCTGCCCCAGGACAGCTTCCCAAGAGGGTGGGACATGTGGCCGCTGGATACTCTGTTTCCCATGGGACAGGAGAAGGTTACTGAAGACAAGTAGAGGGGTAGTCTGTGGATCACAGAGCACATGAGATATGGAAGTTAAACACACTGTAATCAGTGTCATGTGAGAAAAAAGGACATACTGGTGCTAGTTGTTAAACCCACCTACAAATGCTGCCTGCCAACAATTGTACGAATGTGTTGAGGGTAAGATGTCATGAAAACATAATTGAGCCATAAAAACTGCAGCAATGTAATTTCTTACCAGTGGTTTTGCCTCCGTGGGTGACTTACTCTGTTTATGGCAGAGGTCCTGTAGGCCTTAGAGAGGTGTGAATGGGCCTAGTCGCCATCAAACAAAAGGTTTCACTCAAATCTATTTTGACAAGATGAATGTATCAATCAGAGGATATCTTATAAGTTGAAACAATACCACTTCGCTTCATCATTGCTGATGAATGCATTTGGCTCTCAATCAATTTAAGATTGGTGGTACAAAATAATGGGGAAAAGCAAAGGTATTTCAAAATATGTAACTTGTAAACTTGCAAATATTGTAAAATGTGTGGAGAAATTAGAGAAGGTGATATACACGCAACTGGCAAGTGGCTGGCGTGGGGCCCAGCATGATGACTCAATCACGATTTAAGACATTGTTTGGATGGCTGACCATTTGTGGACTATCCCAGGGGTCAAACAAACCTTATCTGTGGCAATCTCAAGGAAGGGAGGTTCCCACAGAAGTTCTGGTAGCACGGACACTGTTGGAGCTGTGAAGACAGATGAAAACATGAATTCGACTAAAGGAATGTTACTGTGTGAATTGAATTGTCATGTTTGGATAGTTTCATGTTTGGATAGCTATGCATGTTGATATATTTTATTATACTTTATAAACTGGGTGGTTCGAGCCCTGAATGCTGATTGGCCGAAAGCCGTGGTACATCAGACTGTATACCACGGGTATGACAAAACATGTATTTTTACTGCTCTAATTACGTTGGTAACCAGTTTATAATTGTAATAAGGCACCTTGGGAGTTTGTGGTATTTTGCCAATATACCACGCTGAAGGCTGTATCCAGGCACTCTGCGCTGCGTCGTGCTTAAAAACAACCCTTAGTCGCGGTATATTGGCCATATACCACACCCCCTCTGGTCTTCTTGCTTTTAAGTAAGTGCTATTGATGTTTTGTTACAGGGAAACTGTGTTATTTTCTTCATCGGATGGCAGATACGTAGCTCATAGAGGCACAGGGGTGTGCTCCTATCATTTCAAATGAGTTGATTAGAATCTGGGTGTGTTGTTCCTGTCTTTTATTTTTACTAGCAAGGTGCCAATAAATGTTAATAGAGGTTGGGAGTGAGTTTCTGCTTGAAATTGGTTAGATTCCTCCAGAGACGCACAGGGCCTCTTGCATTTATTCACATAATATTGGAGTCAGATTGATAAATGTAGTTTATTATTATATTCAACATAATTTCTACATAATGGCTGGAGGATTTCTACACCTAATATTGGTGCATTGGATTTGTTCACATTCTAGTCCTCTACTCCTCTTGCTCATCATTCATATTTCACATAAACATATGTAATACCTTCCACAAACCAACAGGAGGAGACGTGGTGATTTACAGAGGCCACCACAACCTGAGAACAGGAAGACAAGTGGAGACAGCAGCTCCTTGGTGACTAATAATTACTTCTGCTTGACCTTTATATTCTTTGAGTACTTGATTTGATTGATTTAAGTTGATTTATGACAACAGAGGTGTGTTTTTCCCCGCACAGTAGATCAATGTGAAGCAGAGTGTCCCAGTAAGAACATAAACTGTGGTAGAAAAAGGATGAAACTCAAAGTAGATTGGGAGATTCAGGAACAAACATTACAGACTATATTAAAATGCAATGAAACACAGATATTTTTATTTGATCACATTTACACGGTTCATATTTCATCAGCAATAAAATGCTAATTAATTACTTAAAAATCATACAATGTGATTTTCTGGATTTTTGTTTTAGATTCTGTCTCTCACAGTTGAAGTGTACCTATGATAACAATTACAGACCTCTACATGCTTTGTAAGTAGGAAAACCTGCAAAATCGGCAGTGTTTCAAATACTTGTTCTCCCCACTGTATATAACATTTAGTTTGCGGAAAGAATTTTGAATAAGAATTTGAATGGAAAAACTTGAATCAAGCGTTGTTTTGCATATATCAGTTCATAAACCCCGTGCCATGGAATCAGCATATCGAAAATCTCTTCCCAACTAACATTTTGGTCCTCAAATAAAACTGATATTTTTTTTTTGTCAAATATCTTTTTTGACAGTATTGTTGTTCTTTAATAAAGGCAGACAAACGAGTTCCTTACCTTCTTCCACTTGCGTCCTCCATTTTTGCGGTAATTCTGCAATCAGCTTATTGTAATTTTGGGTAGAGCAAACATTTCCATATGCAGAAGTATGTGGACACACCTTCAAATTAGTGGATTTGGCTATTTCAGCCACACCCATTTCTAACAGGTGTATACAATCGAGCACACAGCCATGCAATCTCCATACACAAAGATTTGCAGTAGAATGGCCTTACTTTAGAGCTCAGTGACTTTCAACGTGCCACCGTCATAGGATGCCACTTTTCCAACAAGTCAGTTCGTAAAATTTCTGCCCTGCTAGAGCTGCCCCGGAAGCGTCTAGGAGCAACAACGGCTCAGCCGTGAACTGGTGGTTCCAAATCTCCTCTGGAAGCAACGTCAGGACAATAACTGTTCATCGGGAGCTTCATGAAATGTGTTTCCATGGCCAAGCAGCCACACACAAGCCTAAGATCACCATGCGCGATGCCGAGCGTTGGATGGTGTAAAGCTTGCCGCCATTGGAGTCTGGAGCAGTGGAAATGCGTTCTTTGGAGTGATGAATCACGCTTCAACATCTGTCAGTCCGACAGACGAATCTGGGTTTGACAGATGCCAGGAGTACGCTACCTGCCCCATTGCAAAGTGCCAACTGTACAGTTTGGCGGAGGAGGAATTCTGGTCTGGGGCTGTTTTTCATGGTTCGTGCTCAGCCCCTTAGTTCCAGTGAAGGGAAATCTTAATGCTACAGTGTACAATGACATTCTAGACGACTCTGTGCTTCTAACTTTGTGGAAACAGTTTTGGGAAGGCCCTTGCCTGTTTCAGCATGACAATGCCCCCATGCAAAAAGCGCGGTCAATAGAGAAATGGTTAAGATTAGTGTGGAAGACCTTGACTGGTCAGCACAGAGCCCTGACCTCAACCCCATTGAACACATTTGGGAGGAATTGGAACGCTGACTATGAGCCAAGCCTAATCGCCCAACATGGGTGCTGACCTTACTAATGCTCTTGTGGCTGAATGGAAGCAAGTCCCCGCAATAATGTTCCAACATCTAGCAGAAAGCCTTCCCAGAAGAGTGGAGGTTGTTATAGCAGCGAAAGTGGGGACCAACTCCATATTGATGCCATGATTTTGGAATGAGATAATGAACTCGTAGGTGTCCACATACTTTTGGTCATGTTTGTTAACTGCACATGTGACATAACTCCACCTTTCCTATTCATAATATCATTAACAAAGACAATTTCTTCGTAAAAAAAAAAGTTATTTTTTTTAATCAATTAGTATATTTGAATTTAACCATATTATGTTGTAATATTAGTTGTGTCTTTTCTGGAGGATGAAACTGGAATTGCAACCAGCTTTGTATGGCTTGTTATAGAAAGGACAATATTTTGAAAAAGGTTCCATTTTCAAGTAAGTGAAAGTGAAAGGTTGTAATCTGGATAAAGGAAAAAAGGAAATGTTTTAACAAGGGGTGATCCATTCTTACTAATCTACTGGAGAACCAGTTCTGCTTTAAGTATAACTTTTGTATGATTGATGCTTTTAGTGAGAGGTTTAATGCATTAATATTGAATAATTTTAGCCCACTCAAACTCAAATTCATTATATAAATAACAAAGAGCTGCAGTCGGTTTTAGAATGGGTGGCAAGTAATAAGATAGTAGTGTCACGCCCTGATCTGTTTCACCTGTCCTTGTGCTTGTCTCCACCCCCTTCCAGGTGTTGCCCATCTTCCCCACTTATCCCCTGGGTTTTCTGTCTGTCTGTGCCAGTTTGTCTTGTTTGTCAAGCCAACCAGCATTTTGTTTCTCAGCGCCTGCGGTGCCCACCCCCCCCCCCCCCCCCCCCCCCCCCCCTCCTGGTTTTTGACCATTGCCTTTCCTGACTCTGAGCCCGCCTGCCTGACCACTCTGCCTGACCCTGCCTGTCGTACTGTACCTTGGACCCACTACTCTGGATTATCGACCCCTGCCTGCCTTGACCTGTTGTTGGCGTGCCCCGGTTGTTACAATAAACATTGTTACTTCAACACAGTCTGTACTTGGGTCTTACCTGAAACCTGATAACTACTAAATATTTCAAAAACTTAAATCATTGTATTTGGGACAAACCATTCACTAAACCCTAAACCTCAACTAAATCTTGAAATGAATATTGTGGATTTTTTCAAATGTATTTATTCATTGCCTTATTGGAGGGGGAAGGAGGTTGTGAGAATAGTCAGCTCATCTATTCAGTAATTAACATACTTTAATTTACAGAATTCATCTTGTTCATCAATTAGGCATTGGAAATACATTAACACTTTACACATCCAGTGACATTTAATTTCAAGTATATTTCTGCCATGTTAAAAATGGGATTCAATAGCCTTTATGTTGTACAGAATGTTAAAATAATGTGAAAGCTAACAATGCCAATGATTTGAAGCAATGTACAACACTTGCTTAGATTGGCAGATGCCTTGCCAAACATCCATGCCTCACTGACTCACAGGGCCTTGAAGAGAGAAGTGGATGGGTGTGGGTGTGTGTAGGGGTTATGGGATGGGTGTGGGTGTGTTTTTTTTACGAGAGCTGTCCCTAAAATGAAATGGCTATAGTGCATTCCACAGGTGGCTGCAGCATTACACTAGTGGGGGTGGAGGGGTTGAGTTAACCCTACACAATGTGAAGCCCCAAGGGAGCATCTAACAAAAGGGGCTATTCAATAAAATCCATTATTAATACACACAACCGGTAGATAGGGTAGACTGGGGAGATGGGGGGTGTGGACAATGACAGGGAGGCTCCTGTTACGATGGAACTAATAAATAGAACGAGGCAATGTCCAGAAGAGGAAAGGGGAGGGGAAAGGAGGGGAGGGGAGGTAAGGAGGTGAAGGCAAGGTGTCTCTCAGTGGAACAGGGCCACAGAGACCATGGATGTCAGCAGGAGCAGGAGGCTCAGTCCGATGCTCTGGGCGTTGTTACATAGGTTTCCCTCGCAGCACTTCATTTCAATGCCCATGGTGGGCCCCAGTGCTCCTGACATGTCTCCCACACAGATGCTCTTGGAGGCACATCCCTTCATTGTCATCTTATCGCCAACCACGTTCACTAGCAGCACACATAAGACAATATTACTGATATTCTCAAGACTCAATGCTTCAAAGGCCAGTCAACTCCTGATAAGTGCACATTGGATAAAACTTTCAGCCCATTCCGTTATGGAATACACCAGGAGGTGCCGATTCTGTAGGTACCAGATTACATTTGGACCTGCGAAATATGAAGCTATACCGTCCACTAGGGGCAAAGTGAGTGCCTATTACCATCTAGTAGGCTTGCTAGGATGTTGTCGTTGGGGATGGGGTGTTTAAGCTGCAGGCTCTGGCTCTGAGAGACGCGTGTTCAATTCCAGTGCTAGGCACTCAGTAGTTTTTTTTAAGCCTTTCCCAAACCTTAACTTAACCAATCAGAATGAATGCATAAACAAACCTAAGTTTAACCCTACCCCTAACCTTAGCCCTAACCTTAACCATTGGGAATGAATGCCTAAACGTACATGTTAGCTTCACTTTTAAGGAGTTTCACTGACAGCTAAGATCACCACATGGCGTAATTCTGTTGCTGCAGTTAGGCCACGGGTTGGAGGTTTATTCTGAGATTGGGAAACTTTCAGTGCACTAAACATTCAATTAAAATACTGTACATGAAGTTTTTACTTGCTCAGGGTAACTGCATGCTATCAGAAACCAAGACTATATAATCACACAGAATATCAAGCACTCCTCATCAGAGTAGGCCTATTATCATACATTTGAGATGTGCAGACTCATTTTGTATTATTCTGTACGTAAATCTGAGAACTCAAGTTAGTATGAAATGTTACCTTTCATATAGTATGAATTAATTTGTGGATGTCCCTCATCCATTTTGTATAATATGTTACAAATTGCAATTCGTACAATATGTTATGAATTTTCAAAATATGCAATATTTTGAAAATACGAATTTACTAAACATATGATATGTTACAAATTCCAATTTGTTGTTGCTATCATTACCTATGTGGCTAGTTGGCTAATCTTATTTTAAAGAACTAGGGGTTAGGGTTAAGAGTTAGGGCAAAGGTTATCTAAAAGGATTAGGGGAAAGGTTAGTTAACATGCTAAGTAGTTGCTAACTAGCTAAAATGCTAAAGTTGTAAGTGATGAGATACAAACATGCACCCTTTGGGTTGCTAGATGTTCGCATTATATGCCCACCCATCCACCCTCCTTACGTGTTTGCCTTAAGTAACATTCTATCTGATGTAATTATACCAAACATAACATATTATCCAAATTATGGGTGTCCCGGAATTACGTTTACTATGTTATGTCTAGTCTATGAGATCAGTCAGAGACTAAAGGAAGAGGCTTTAGGAATGTAAAGAATGTGCGGATAACGGCGCGCCATTAATCTGACACACAATACCTATTGTTGAGATACAGCGGTCCTCGTCTCCCACACAGCTCAGAGCGCTCGTGCAGTCCGTTCCGGTACAGGTGAAGCACTTCTTGCCATTTGGGGTGGTTTCAGTAGATTCTACAGGATAGGTGATTCCACTTTTCACTCACAGCTAACCACAAACCAAAATAGCTTCATTCTATTCCTTATAACAGCCTAATTCAATTATTCCTCTGTTGAAAACACTTGGCAGCTGTTAAATAATTTCGCTAAATAATCGTTTGGTTCTTTTCATTTTTAGGTAGACATGCCAATTTAAGAATTGAGTTCAAGTCTAATTCATAAACTCAAACTTTCCTCATAGAACTATCAATTAAAACAATTAATTTCAACTCAACCTTTCAACATGGTATCAAATCGAATGTTTTAATAGTAGCATTTATTGACGCTACCAGACAATACATTCTAATTGAGATAGTTACCAGGGATGCTTTGGGAGTTGCAGAGGTCTGTATTGCAGCATTTGCTGGCGATCATAGTGCGCGTCATTCCGAAGTTCACTGATGCAGTGAGACACTGTGCAGGCACCGAGCAAGACTTCATGTTCACATCGGATACTTTTGTACCACCTGGAAATAGAAAGAAGAGGTCGAGACAAGCAAAAAAAATACAGGTAAAAAAAACTACTAAATGTTTGTTTTGTCGTCAGGCTAAAACTTGTGAGCTAAATTAACCTGCCTTTAATTTACCCATATAGGATGTAATCCGCGTGTTTCCACATTGGGTTGGACAGTCAGTCTCCATATCCGTGCATGCTCCCGATTCTCCCGGTGTGCACTCAAAGCACTTGAGTGAATATGCTGAGAAGGTGAAAAGTTACAGCATCCCATTACTTGAAATTCCGTTCATAAATTATCAGGGATATAATAGACTAAAATGTGGACACTTTGTTCATTGGCTGAAATGCATTTGTCGTTCGGTAAATTGATCAATGCTGTTGAAGTTAGATGTATTACATCTTCATTATAGTTCTAAACTGTTTGCTATAGGCTAAACTGAAATTGCAAAAACGTATAATAATTGCTGAACTTGATCTTCAAAGCAGTAATAAGTAATTTAAAAAAAGATATGGGCTATATATATATATGTATAGACATTTAAAATAAATGATCATCAAAATGCAATTTAACCGTAGGCTATAGCCTAAATTGTTTCTTACCTTTGGGGAGTAGCAAGCTCACGAGGATAGGTACAATAAGGTACATTTTGACTTGGAGCTGAAGGAGGTGAAATGATTTAGTGTGTGTCGAGTTACAGCATTTATCTGTTATCATTTAGAGGTGTGGTATGTTTGTCGAGAAGCATCCACACTCAGAGCTCGAAATCCAATGTGTTCAATACTTGAGCTTTGAATACAGTGTTCTGTTGCAAAACATACCATTTGTAGAATGTGGCAATTTCTTGAATTTTCACATTTAGTTTTCTGTGTTTTTCCAGCCTGGAATTAAAATGCATTCCCTTTTTACTGTTTTTCACTGCTCAATGTTCTGTAAAAACATTCACAATTTCAAAATAAAAAAATACATGTAAAAAAATATAATTTTATTTTCGAATAGGTCTCCACCAACTTTGCACACATCTTTCACAATTTCTCAAAGTCCGTTTTTGACTACAGATCATTGCAGTCAAAAAGATGTCAGCCCCATTGTGAATATGATTTTATTCCTTTTTATTTATGCTGTTGTGTTTACTGTTGTTAAATCTGTCTTTTGTCTTTGGCAATGAGAAAATACTAATTTAATAACAGCAAATAAAACAAGTTAAATTATAGTCACAATGGCGCTATAGGTGACTCAGGAGTTTCCACTGTCTTGTCTGGGTAAGAAACAGTTTTCTTTCAATAAGAAAGTGTGGTTTTGGACTTGTGTTTTGTGTTATAGTCCTGCTAAAAGGAGAAAGTCTCTCCCAGTGTCAGGTCTCAAGGAGACTGGATCAGGCCTAAAGGCATCAGCATGCTTCAGATCGTCTGGCGGCTAGCCAAAGTCGGGTAGGTGAACAAAATGAGTGTGCTTGCATACTCCAAGACCTTCATTTGAAAAAACAAGAAAAATCAATCAATCAAATGTATTTATAAAGCCCTTCTTACATCAGCTGATGTTACAAAGTGCTGTACAGAAACCCAGCCTAAATCCCCAAACAGCAAGCAATGCAGGTGTAGAAGCACGGTGGCTAGGAAAAACTCCCTAGAAAGGCCAGAATCTAGGAAGAAACCTAGAGAGGAACCCGTCTATGAGGGGTGGCCAGTCCTCTTCTGGCTGTGCTGGGTGGAGATTATAACAGAACATGGCCAAGATGTTCAAATGTTCATAAATGACCAGCATGGTCAAATAATAATAATCACAGTGGTTGTAGAGGGTGCAACAGGTCAGCACCTCAGGAGTAAATGTCAGTTGGCTTTTCATAGCCGATCATTCAGAGTATCTTTACTGCTCCTGCTGTCTCTAGAGAGTTGAAAACAGCAGGTCTGGGACAGGTAGCACATCCAGTGAACAGGTCAGGGTTCCATAGCCGCAGGCAGAACAGTTGAAACTGGAGCAGCAGCACGACCAGGTGGACTGGGGACAGCAAGGAGTCATCAGGCCAGGTAGTCCTGAGGCATGGTCCTAGGGCTCAGGTCCTCCGAGAGAGAAAAAGAAAGAAAGAGAAAGAGAGAGAGAGAAAAACAGATAGAATTGAGAGAGCATACCTAAATTTACACAGGACACCGGATAAGACAGGAGAAATACTCCAGATATAACAGACTGACCCTAGCCCCCCGACACATAAACTATTGCAGCATAAATACTGGAGGCTGAGACAGGAGGGGTCAGGAGACACTGGCCCGATCCGAAGATACCCCCGGACAGGGCCAAACAGGCAGGATATAACCCCACCCACTTTGCCAAAGCACAGCCCCCACACCACTAGAGGGATACCTTCAACCACCAACTTACCATCCTGAGACAAGGCAGAGTATAGCCCACAAAGATCTCCCCCATGGCACAAACCCAAGAGGTGGCGCCAACCCAGACAGGAATATCACGTCAGTGACTCAACCCACTCAAGTGACGCACCCCTCCTAGGGAAGGCATGGAAGAGTACCAGTAAGCCAGTGACTCAGCCCCTGTAATAGGGTTTGAGGCAGAGAATCCCAGTGGAGACCGTAGCATACGTGTAGGTATGTACGGCAGGACCAAATCGTAAAGACAAGTAGTTGCAAGCCCATGTAATGCGTTGTAGGTTAGCAGTAAAACCTTGAAATCAGCCCTTGCCTTGACAGGAAGCCAGTGTAGAGAGGCTAGCACTCGAGTAATATGATCACATTTTTTGGTTCTAGTCAAGATTCTAGCTGCCGTGTTTAGCACTAACTGAAGTCTATTTAGTGCTTTATCTGGGTAGCCGGAAAGTAGAGCAATGCAGTAGTCTAACCTAGAAGTGACAAAAGCATGGATACATTTCTCTGCAAAAAGTGGCAATAGTACTGTTTGTCCATTTTGAAACGCCGTAGTCAGAATTAATCTAACATAACTCAAGAAATCTGTCATTAATGTAAATTGTTTCAGAAAACTAGGTGTATGTCGCACATCACTACTTCGCAGGAGAGGCATTTGAAGTTCATTTTTATTTTTTTCATAAAAATGCATTTTTTTGGCAGAAATGCCTTCTGGAACATTTCATGTGCCTTAAAAACAAACATGTATGCCATCTGTATATACAAGATAAATTACGAGCATAGTTGGTTTAGCCACGGGAAAAGACAGGAACCTTCCCACTAGCAATGATTGGCTGAGATAATGGATGGGCTGGACATGCCAAGAGATGAGTTCAGATTGGTCTAAAGCAAAAGAGAACACAGAAGGCTGTTGTATAAAACACCTGTCTGGATTACATCTTCAAACTAAGGGCAACCATGGCATCTGTGACAGAGAGGGAGAAGCGTCCATCCATGTATACGGGTAAGAGAGTCTAACTAGCTACATTTTCAGATATTATACATTTCAAATTGTCAGAAAGTTGTTTTCATTGCAAATTAAAGAGTACCGTTAGCTAGCTAGCTATCATTAGCTGGCTGCCTTACTAGCTAACGTTATGTGCATGATCTCTGTAGTAATGTTATTCGTATCTCAAAGTCATTTGCATTGCTAGTTATAGCTTAATGCTAGCTAACTAACATTGAACCTAGCTAGTTGGTTAGCTTTAGCTACCTATAGATTCATGAAGGGTAGTAAAGTTATGAGTTTGCATTATGGTTAATTGTTTAGCTAGCTAGCTACATGTCTAAAAAAAAGACTCCACTATGCAAGTAACCATTTCACTGTACCGTTTACACCTTCTAACAAGCTAGAAACTAACCAAAACATTGTTTATAAAGTTGCTTTTTGTTGCCTGGTTTGCTAGATTGACACATACTGAATTCATTTTTAAACGGATGGGTTTATTCGTGTTAAATTGCACCAGTTATTCTATTTTAGACCCACAGGCAGCTGATGTCATGCAGCCTGTTGATTTTGTAATTATACTTTAATTACAACGACAAGTTTGATGTTGGACGACAATAGAATGTTCATGATGTCTCTGTGATAACTGTATACAGACATGTTGATAGAAGTAGTATAAACCATTCTTGATCTTAAAATCTTTGGTTGTACACTAACATACTCACTGTTTGGTGCAGTATTTCTCAATAAAAAAAATTGCATGAAAATGAGTGGAGAAATTTTGAGGGTTACTCAATTAAGTGTTGTGTTGGCTTTGCCCCAAATATAATACTTTGTATTTTGGCTTTTTTGCAGTACTAAGTGCCATGCTGCAAACATGATGCATGCTTTGGAATGGGTTTCTCAGCACAGGCTTTCACTCTGTCATACAGGCCAGTGTGAAGCGACTGCGATATTGTTGATTCATATCATGAATCTTGTTCTGGAGACAGCTCTGCATAGTGGTCACTTGCTGGCACCCTAACTTTAACCCTCACCACACTACTAACCCTAATGCCTAACTACATGTACATATTACCTCGACTAACCTGTAACCCCGCACATTGACTCGGTACAGGTGCCCACTGTATATATAGCCTCGGTATTTTTATTGTTTAACTTTTTTTTTACCTTAGTTTATTTAGTAAATATTTTCTTAACTCTTATTTTTCTTAAAAATACATAGTTGGTTAAGGGCTTGTAAGTAAGCATTTTACGGTAAGGTCTACACCTGTTGTATTCGGCGCACGTGACAAATAACATTTGATTTGACTACTAACTACTACTAAATTAAGACCAACAAGCAAGTTATTTACAATAGAAGACATTTTGACAGAACACAGACTTGAATTGTATGACTATGCATGGCATGAGAATAATGAATTTGTTTACTGTGTTCTACTGTTTTCTTAGTTATTTGCTTCTTGATACACAGTCTCTGAGAGAGACATTTGGACAGGAGTTAATGTTGACCTGATGAGCAATGAGGAGGATGGCCTGCAAAACGGCAAACCAGTATGGCTTTGTCAAGAAATACAGAGCTGCTCAGAGCGGGACCATAGCTACTTGGCGAGCCACACCACACGGATCATGTCTGGGGACTTTTCGTCAAGGCAACATAGATCCCATGGGCCCCTCAACACTATAGCAGCACTTTAACCCTAATTGATATTTGCCATGGGCAAAGCTGGATGACTCATGTCATCTCTCCCCCCTTTACCCATGTATGCAGGTAAGAACCACATTTGAAATTCAAAGATTAATGAAAGTATTTTCAAAAGAATCAAGCAGAGTACTGGCAGGAGTCATCCAGCTTGGCCCAGGTCGCCTCCATGGGGGTTACTTTCAGGCCCTGCTTAGACTAAATCAAATCACATTTTGTATACAACAGGTGTATATCTTACCTTGAAATGCTTACTTACAAGCCCTTAACCAACAATGCATTTCAAGAAATAGAGTCAAGAAAATATTTACTAAATAAACTAAAGTAATTTTTTCACTATAAAATAACACAATAAAAGAACATGTAGGTAGCGGTAAAGTGACTATGCATAGATAATAAACAGTGAGTAGCAGCAGCATAAAAACAAAGGGGGTGTGTATTGTTCAGCAGTCTTATGGCTTGGGGGTAGAAGCTGTTAAGGAGCCTTTTGGACCTAGACGTGGCGCTCCGGTACCGCTTGCCGTGCGACAGCAGAGAGAACAGTCTATGACTTGGGTGACTGGAGTCTTTGACTATTCTTTGGGTCTTCCTCTGACACCGTCTAGTATATAGGTCTTGGATGGCAGGAAGCTTGGCCCCAGTGATGTACTGGGCATACGCACTACCCTCTGTAGCACCTTGTGGTCGGATGCTATACCAAAATCGAATCAAATTTTATTGGTCACATACACATGGTTAGCCGATGTTAATGCGAGTGTAGCGAAATGCTTGTGCTTCTAGTTCCGACAGTGCAGTAATATTGTTGTAGAAAAGGCAACATTTTTACATCTGTTCTCAGAACATTTCAAAAACTTTGAACGGTCAGGAAACATAAGGCTTCATTCCCAGAACCAATTGGAAACAAAAAACGTACATTCCCACAACTTCCAAGGAACCAAATGTGCTAGCGGGGAAGTGCCTGGCCACAAACAGGATGCATGCTTTAGAATGGGTTTTTCAGTGCATACTTTCACTGTTTTCACTCTGTCTTACAGGCCAGTGTGAAGCAACTGCGGAGTTGCTGATCCATCCCAACACAGGTTAGCGTTTTTTGTCATGAATCTTGTTCTGGAGGCAGCTCTGCATAGTGGTCACTTGCTGGCACCCTAACTTTAACCCTGACCACACTACGAACTCTAATGCCTAACCCTAATCTTAAATTAAGACCAAAAAGCACATTTTGGTTTTCATGAATTTTTACAATATAGCCAATTTTGACTGTGCAGCTGGCCCATGTTGCCAAAATAGCTCAGTTCTGCCTCAATGAGAAGACTCATGATATAAAATACAGTATATACCTGCTATCCAGACACAGTTTAGTTTCTCTAACCTCAGCCATAGTAGCTGTGACAAAATGAGCATCTGTGTTTAATTACATATTTTTAGATACTGTACCAGAAAACCAAAGAATGGGTTTGAGAAGGAAATTATCAGGGCTGGATACATCCCAAAACAATTCCTGAATGTCAATCGTATGGAGGAAGTCAGGAAGGCTGTTGAGAATGCAAGAGTAGCAGCAAGCAAAGCAACATGAAATCAGGGGCTTCCTAATGAGGCACTAGTTTCCTAATTTACTGCCAGTTTTATTCTCAAAATGGTATCCCCATAATCACTGCTTTTGGTGTACGCACCCACAATTTCCTCTCCCTCTACAGTGTATACGTTCTCTTTTGCCTACTTTGAGTGCTGACATCTTGTCTTTGTCTGGTGGCCAGGTGTGTGTTATTATTTTGTGTACCTCCAAATAACTCCTCTTCAGTTACTCACAACAAGTAAGTTCTCGACATTTCTGCCTCATATTGACCCAATCATAGCCACTTCCTTTGTCTCCATACGTCAGACCTGCTGTTTACAGTATCTCTCAGACTGGTTTTTGGTCTGCCCATCTATGCCAACCTACATCTGGTTCTTGTAACTGTTTGTGATTGTGGTCTGCATACCCATCTCCCTGAGCATGAATAAGCCCATGTATGGACACCAAGCCCCCTATAGGGTGTTTGTCTTGTGCCTAGAGGCTGACAGCTGTTCATCATCCAGACAGGAAACACAGTGGCAAGTCTAGTGACGACTGCACAAGGAAATATGTCCAACAGACCAACCGGGACATTGAAACAAATGTAAATTGATATTTCAAAGTATTTAAATGTCCAATGCAGCCGTTTTCTCTCAATATCAAATAATTTCTGGATTGTTTTCAATTAAAATGGTTAAAAAATATTAAAAAATTGTTTTACATTTATTTATTTATTTTTTCTCCTTTATTTAACCAGGTAGGCCAGTTGAGAACAAGTTCTCATTTACAACTGCGACCTGGCCAAGATAAAGCAAAGCAGTGCGGCAAAAAACAACAGATTTACACATGGGATAAACAAACGTACAGTCAATAACACAATAGAAAATCTGTATACAGTGTGCAAATGAAGCAAGGAGGTAGTGCAATAAATAGGCCATAGTGACGAAGTAATTACAACTTAACAATTTACACTGGAGTGATAGAAGTGCAGATGAGGATGTGCAAGTAGAAATACTGGTGTGCAAAAGAGCACATTTAACAAGTGACATCAATAAGGGATCATATCTTTCATGGAAAGAGCAGGTGTTCCTAATGTTTTGTACACTCAGTGTATATAATATGTCATTTAGAAGACGCTTTTATTCAAAGCGACTAACAGTCATGCATGCATACATAAATGTCAAATATTTATTTAATCAAACCCATTATCCTGGCGTTGCAAGCACCATGCTCTACCAACAGAGGACCAAAGTGCTCCAAGCACCTGGTGGAAAGGTGTTAAATAAATCCAATCCACTGTTGTTATGATTAACTACCTGTTAGGGCACATCAGGACTTTGTTGTTCCATGTTCTGATTGGGAGCTATTCCATGAGAAGATGCACTTGACAATCTTAATCCTCTCCCTCCACTTCAGCTAGCCTAAACCAAGCCCTGTTTCATAAGTACCAATGTGTGATGCCCGTTTATTTATCTTTATAATAAGAAAGTCTGCACATGGCATATTCTGCTCCCAAGTGCTTCAATTTGACCTGCACCTGGTACAAGGTGCTCCTCCCAAACGTTAAGGACCTTTCTCTATTCATATAATTAATTGTTTGCAGCAGGGTGTGCCTATCGCTCACACTGACTTCTTGTATTTGTACATGATTCAATCCCTGCTGACTAACGGGTGCTGGTTTTACACTAAAGGTGTGGTCTCCCTGTTCTCAAGACTTTTATAGCTAAAAGTCTTGAACTTGTCTCAAATGTATCTGTTCTGACATAAACATGTCTTCTCTAATGGGGGAAGATTTCTGCAGTTTCACAATAAATTGAGTTTTCCCTTCTGTTCTTGATCCAACAAGGATCATTGAGGTTTAGAATATTCTAATAATATTTCTCCCAGAGATGGTATGAGGACTCAGGAAATCTGACCACCCATGTAATCAAATAACAATAATGTTATTTTTCTGGACAAAACGTTAAGTGAATTTAAAAACTTAACCCTAGTTGTTCCTGTAAGTCACTCTGTATAAGTGTCAGCTAAATGGCTAAAATGTCAATTTAATTTGTCCAATAGAACACAATTTAACAGACTGATAATGTTTTTCCTATGATTGCAACAATGTCATTGGGGTGTCTGGCACCAAATATGCACAGTATTGCATCCTAATGAGTGGACAAAGAAATGGGACAGGAAACCAAGTAACACAAATGCATACACTTTGCCCTTGAACTGAAGCTAATATGTAAATGATTTACATTTGGTTGGTGATATTAGTTTTCACAGTCCTGTTTTTACTTTCATTTACTCTGCAAATGAGTTGTTAAGTTTCTATTCCTTTAGTTACATTTTCAGTCAACCGCAAACCTCATGTGATTGGCCCTACTTTTTGAATTGATAAACCCTGACCACTTTCCTTTCTTTCATTGTTTCATTGTTCATTTTAAGATTCTGTTTCTCTCAGTTATGTTTTGTGTCATGAACCTGTTTCACAACTTCTCGCAACAAATAGCGGGTTTGTCTGTGTTGCTCCTATTTGTTATTGTTTGAATCCGGGAAAACAATCTGAATCCGAGTCAGAGGAACTCATGCCTGACTGATGCCTGAGGGCGGTTTACAGGTTTTTCCTCCTGTAATAGACACCTTAGGGAAATTGTCTGCTCTGTGGTTGCGTGAGAATGAAAAGCTTTTTCAAAGCCTATTACCCTGGCAGTGCTAACTTCACCCTTTTAACCATTCATAATCATTGCAAGTTCATTAACCTACATTTTATACTACCCTGTCATTATTACAGCATATATAATTTTACCAAAAGAGCAGATAGACTAGGGATCTTGTTTTTGAAGAGAAATGAATGATGAAAGTAAAAAATATTGACTGAACAATAAATTAAATGTTATCGGTCACATACACATGATTAGCAGATGTTAATGTGAGTGCAGCGAAATGCTTGTGCTTCTAGTTCCGACAGTGCGGTAATATCTAACAAGCAATCTAACAATTCCACAACAACTACCTACTGTCATACACACAAATATAAGTAAACTCCATGATCAACTCTGATGGCCAGCAAGTGGGAGGGTTTTCAGGTGTTTAATTACATTTATTCAGTACGCACAAGGGAATCACACCTGCAAAGCTCATTATGCATAAAGTAAGTCTGAATACCAACTACTGAGAAGTGCATAGGGCCAATTGAAGTGGATTTAACAAGTGACATCATTAAGGGATCATATCTTTCACCTAGCTAGATTCACCTGGTCAGTCTATGTCAGGGAAAGAGCAGATGTTCCCTACAGTGTATGTAGACACTGGTGTGGTGCTGGTGTAGAATAAAGCTTAATGTTAAAAAGTAGCTCTTTAAAGGCAAAGAAAAATATATTTTTAGGGGTGATGTCATTATGTCCAGCTGTTTTCATCAAAAAGATAGTTAAATGGAAACTCACCCTAGCAGACAATTGTCGCATCTATTTTCTATGCGAACTTTCTAAATGTCGACCCCAAAAAATAAATCACTGGACAAGTTACTGGAAACATAGTTACTGTTGTGGTTGTACTTGTCTTGATTTTATTTGCTTTGTTCTTCTTAGGACTTCGAGTATCATGGTGTGGTCTCAGGTCTTCCTCATCTCCAGTTACAGTACCTCTCTATGATTTCCTCAAGCTGGGGAAGACGATGGAGAAGGAACTTCCATTTCCAACATGTAAATCAACCAGAGGAAGAGGCTCTCCAAGCCAACATATGGAGATCAGCTCTTGTATCTGGCTGTGTGGCAGCAATACAGTACCAATTTCAGGTCTCTCCTTTAGTGTAGATATAACCATCTTGGTAAGGGAGATCAGAATGTACGATCAGGCTTTTGGTCTTGATAATGAGTCTCTGCAGAGCCTTGCTGATGAACAAATGTGCCAGTGGAGGAGCTGAAAGCAGTCCTCAAGTCCCCTCTAAACAAGTAGATAAGACGCATCAAAATTCTGACCAAGGCACCTGGGTCAACATCAATGGTGGTTGAGGACTTCTTGAGTACCATTCCAGTCTTGGGCTCCATGGCTGCAGGAGGTATGTCATATGGCACCACCTACTACATGCTGAAGATCTGTCTGAAGATGCGCAAACTTTACTGAAGAAGGCTCTGAAGGCCTATGAGTGAGATAATGTTAAAGAGACTGTTTTGTTTGTGTTTATCAAGATCGAGGGATGTTACCAATTTAATTTCTATAACCTACAGCATGAAATCTATTTTTTTTTTTAAGGATTCTATCACCACCATGACAGTCGGATGATTGCATAATCCCAAAATGTTTTTTTGCTTCTGGATTTGAAAAGAATCCTAGTTAATACTTAATATTACTTGCCTGAAATGTAAAGGAGGTGGTATACAAAGGATTTTATACTCTTTCAGAATGTTATTACATCAGAAGGGAGGAATAACAGAGTATATCGGTTTAATGTTAATGATTACATCATATTTGTATAAATTCTTGTCAAGTTGCAGAAGTGTCTCGTCCTGAATCTCAGCTCCATCTTTACACAATAAACAAATCAGAACATATCAGGTAAACAGGTAACAAATATTTTAGACAATCACATATGAAATAAAAATGAAGCACCGTTGTATGCTTCAACTAAATATTACTTTCACCATTTGTATCATGTTAGTCAGAATGTATCTTTCAAAGTCAGTCATTTTCTGTAACATCTGATTCTTCTAACACTTAGCAGGGTTATTTATTGACACCTGAATCTTATCAGCTGTCCCCTTTTCTCCCTCTGTTACAAAGACACCAAAGTTGAACTATCTGTAGTTCCATGAGATGAGATGGACCTCTCCTCAACATCAAACACCTCATATCACCACTGACTGAACCTGTAAGCCCAATAGTACTGGCACTGTCCATCTCCAGACCCACCTCCCTCTGTCTCTTCTGGTCCTCATGTAGGACAGGGACATCCATTTCCTCCAGTATATTCATAACAGGTTGACAGTGTTGCTAGGCCTGTAGACGGCTGTATTCAGACAGGGCTGAGGACTTCTTCACCCCGTCCCAGATGCGAGCCGCATAGTGAAACCTGTCACAACATAACAGTCAAACATATTTTCGAGTACAGTTTTGCCTCATTTCCAGCTAATCACAAAATGTATACAGCGAGTGACAGACACGCCAACACTTGTGTCCCTCTGTGCTTCCCTTACCAGTTCTTCTCTGTGAGGATGGTGTGTGACAGCTGACAGCGGGACATGGCCAGGATTTGACTGCGGAGCTTGGAGACCTGAGAGGAGAAGGTAGGGTGTCCTCTGTAGCCCGGGAGGAGAGAGAAGAGAGGGGCGGACCCAGACCCTGGAACAAAACACCAAGACACAGACATGGGGAATCAGTAGCACAAAGGAATGAGAGAGGAGAACATCCACAAATATAGACAGAAGTGTGTGAAAACTAAGACATGGTATTTGCTCTGACCTGCTTTGGTTAGCGCGTCCTCCCCCTCATTCTCCATGAGGGGCAGCAGGAACATGTTGACCTCTGTTTCCAGGTAGTCGCGGTCCAGGCCAGGGAAAATATTACAGTCCAGCATAGATAACGTGCCTGCATATAGAAATCAATACATTCTAACTAAACCCATGTCTGCACAATTTATGGGGCTTTTTAATGACATTCGTCACTGCTTTGCACTTCTCACTCTTCAAAAAGATGCACGTGCAGGAATCCTAATATAGAAACAACACAATAGTATAGTGTATAAATATGTGAATGTTGTGATAAGCCTGTTGGTACATCCTCTCCGGTCTAACCTTTGTATTTCAGATGGGAGTGGGCCATCAGCTTGTCCACTGCCATATGCATCTTCTTCAGGTTTCTGGGACAGAACTCATCACGACTAGATTTGTTCTGCAGGAACACTAGACAACAGGACAATACATTATTGAGCGTTCAGTACACTGAGCCGGAACTAGAGTGTGTGTGTGTGTGTGTGCGCGCGCGTCTGTTTCTGCGTCTGTCACCTATGTGAGGGTAGTACTCTGATCCCTCTTCATTGCCAGAGGAACCAGTGCTGTCGTGGCTGGCAGAAGGGGTGGAGGGCTTTAACATCTCCGCTGTCTGGAGGAACCTGGTCAGAGACAATATCATCATCACAGAGACACTTCGTACAACCTGGTCAGAATGTTCACACACAGCACAACAACCACTACAACCACTACAACGACAACATGAATATGATATCAGAACATTCCCAATGGTGTGACAGTGGAATGGATGTGAGGGTGTAAATAATTTCCCCAAAAATACTTCCATGGTGATGAGTGGAAAAGGTAATGCCACATCCAAAATACACTCAGACACAGAACACCACCCTGATTTGAAAACCCCATGATAAGCATTAGTGAATCAGTGCTAATGGACTCTTTTTTCCCCAGACGGGTGGGGTGGTTGGTTACCTGTAGAGGTTGATGTCAGTGAACCAGTCTTGAATCACAATGACCACGTGGCACACTGTGAACAGGAAGGCAGTGATCTGAAGAGACTGATTCAAAGAGAGCAGAGGTGAAAGAGTGAGTTAACACCTTGAGAGAACAGTAGAACTTACAAACCGACTTCAACATACAGTATGGAAACACGTTATGCAAACAGACAGATGTTTTAAGACTCAATCATAAGACTGGATCAGATTAGACAGGAAGTAGCTCTCCTTTAGAGCCTCTGTTGCCTAGTGCCCCCTCCTGGCCCGTCACTGACCTGCATCTCCACATAGGTGTGAGGGAGGTTGTACTCTGGAGGCAGCTTGCGGTCGTTGTTGATGAGGTGATCCAAAATGGAGGGGCTGAGAATGGGCTGGAGGAACACACAGAGCAGAGGAACACATTGGTATAGAAAATAACATTGGAGCAAGAGGAATGGTACATGGATAAATACCAAATTAGAGATACAGCAAATTGCCTTAAATGCTGATGCTTTAATCTGACCTGTGTGTCCAAGAAGATGACTCTTTCCTGGGTAATGTAGAAGTCAATACCAGTGCTCTGGTTCCCTCCTCTCTCTTTGATCTCCTGAGTCTGGGCCCTGAACACATAGCCCCTACACAAACACACACAGGCCAGTCAGACACACAGATACAATAAAACCATCTGTTACCGTTTACTTTCAAATGTAATTACATTCATTTAGACTATAACAATATACAACACAATATTCCCTGTCTTTATAGATGGAATGAGCTCCATGTAAGGAGGTGTCAATAGAACAATACCTTTGGTCTTCTTCAGGTGCGTTGGCAGACAGGAGAGACATGATGGTGGATTTCCCTGTTCCCTGCAGGCCAATGACTCCCACTACCAACATGTCTGTCTGGTCCCTTAGGTACTGTAACACAGGACAACACAACATGTCTGTCTGGCTCAGTGTTCCTCTGGAAAAATGTGTAGCAGTGGGGAAAAAGGTTGCAGTGAAGGGGGTTAAGAGGTGGGTCCGGGTCTCCCCGGTAAATTTTTATATAGAAGAACTGAGAAGCACATTTATTGTGATTTAAAAAAAAGCCCCTTCCCCAAAATGAATTAAAATAAAATTATGCTGACACCATCTAAATAATAATTTTCAACTTCAGAAGTGAGCCCAAAAATTATTTTAATATATTGGACCATGCATGGTCAATATTTTCAGGTATGGTATTAGCAATAAGCATTATCACCTGTAGCCCAACCAAAAAAAGGCATAGTGGCAAGAAATAAATTAGCTGAAGCATGGTGTCACGACCTGCATTTACCCTATTGAGCTAATCATTAGCTAGATCCCAAATGGGATCTTTTAATTAAAACTTCTTAAGGCTAGGGGGGCGGTATTTTCACGTCCGGATGAAAAGCGTGCCCAGAGTAAACTGCCTGCTACTCAGGCCCAGAAGCTAGGATATGCATATTATTAGTAGATTTGGATAGAAAACACTCTGAAGTTTCTAAAACTGGTTGAATGATGTCTGAGTATAACAGAACTTATTTGGCAGGCGAAACCCCGAGGACAAACCATCAAGAAAAAATAATAATAATTGAGGTCACTCTTTTCAATGGGCTTTCTACAGGGATCTGGGTTTCTAAGGCACTTGCTTGCAGTTCCTATCGCTTCCACTGGATGTCAATAGTCTTTAGAAATTGGTTTATGTTTTTCCTTTGTGTAATGAAGAATTAAGGCAGTTCAGAACGAGGGTCGAGTGAAGTGTACTGTTTGTTAGAGGCGCATGACCTGAAAGAACGCTCCACTTTGTTTTCGTCCGGTATTGAACGCAGTTTATCCCGTCTTAAATTTGATTGATTATTTACATGACAAAATACCTAAAGTTGTATTAGGAAATCTGTTTGAAATGTTTGGACAAAGATTACAGGTAACTTATGAGATATTTTGTAGTCATGTTGCGCGAGTTGGAACCAGTGTTTTTCTGGATCAAATGCGTCAAATAAATGAACATTTTGGATATATAACTACGGAATTAATCAAACAAAAATGACCATTTGTGATGTTTATGGGACATATTGGAGTGCCAACAGAAGAAGCTCGTCAAAGGCATGAATTATATCTTTATTCCTGAGTTTCGTGTCGCGCCTAGCGGGTTGAATTATGATTGTCTGTGTTTGTTTGGTGGGGTGCTATCCTCAGATAATCGCATGGTTTGCTTTCGCCGTAAAGCCTTTTTGAAATCTGACACGTTGGCTGGATTAACAACAAGTTTAGCTTTAATTTGGTGTATTGCATGTGTGATTTCATGAAAGTGTAATATTTATAGTAATTTGAATTTCGCGCTCTGCCATTTCACCGGATGTTGTCAAAACGATCCCGTTAATGGGATTTGATCCCTAAGATAGTTAGCATTATATTCATTCTTTTTTTTGTCCCAAAACAAACTGTGCATTATGAATTGATGTGCATTGACTGCTTGTCAGAATGCATGTTTACCTCCTTATGGCACTAGCAACTTAAATCTGCCTTTAGGGGAATATTTATCTCACATAGAAGGCACAACAACAAACCGATAAGGTAAATAGATAAACTGTTATACTATGGGGTTTAGAGGTCGACCGATTATGATTTTACAAACGCCGATAGCGATTATTGGAGGACCAAAAAAAGCTGATACCGATTAAATCAGACGATATTTATTTATATATATTTATAATAATGACAATTACAACAATACTGAATGAACACTTATTTTAACTTAATATAATGCATCAATAAAATAAATTTAGTCTGAAATAAATAATGAAACATGTTCAATTTGGTTTAAATAATGCAAAAACAAAAGTGTTGGAGAAGAAAGTAAAAGTGCAATATGTGCCATGGAAAAAAGCTAAAGTTTAAGTTCCTTGCTCAGAACATATGAAAGCCGGTGGTTTCTTTTAACATGAGTCTTCAATATTCCCAGGTAGGTTTTAGGTTGTAGTTATTATAGGACTATTTCTCTCTATACCATTTGTATTTCATATACCTTTGACTATTGGATGTTCTTATAGGCACTATAGTATTGCCAGCCTAATCTCGGGATAGGCTTGAAGTCATGCACAGCGAAGAGCTGCTGGCAAAAGTAGGAAAGTTCGATTTGAATGAATGCTTACGAGCCTGCTGGTGCCTACCACCGCTCAGTCAGACTGCTCTATCAAATATCAAATCATAGACTTAATTATAATATAATAACACACAGAAACACAAGCCTTAGGTCATTAATGATCAAATCCGGAAACTATCATTTCGAAAACAAAGCGTTTATTCTTTCAGTGAAATACGGAACTGTTCCGTATTTTATTTTAATGGGTGGCATCCCCAAGTCTAAATATTGCTGTTACATTGCACAACCTTCAATGTTATGTCATAATTATGTACAATTCTGGCAAATTAATTACGGTCTTTGTTAGGAAGAAATGTTGCGAACTGTGTAAAGACCGAGCCAGGCGGCCCAAACTGCTGCATATACCCTGACTCTGCTTGCACAGAACGCAAGAGAAGTGACACAATTTCCTTAGTTAAAATAAATTCATGTTAGCAGGCAATATTAACTAAATATTCAGGTTTAAAAATATCTACTTGTGTATTGATTTTAAAGAAAGGCATTGATGTTTATGGTTAGGTACACATTGGTGCAACAACAGTGCTTTTTTCGCGAATGGCTTGTTAAATCGTCACCCGTTTGGCGAAGTAGTAAATTAACAGGCACCGCATCGATTATATGCAATGCAGGACAAGCTAGATAAACTAGTAATATCATCAACCATGTAGTTAACTAGTGATTATGTTAAGATCGTTTTTTTATAAAATAAGTTTAATGCTAGCTAGCAACTTACCTTGGCTCCTTGCTGCACTTGCATAACAGGTAGTTAGCCTGCCACGCAGTCTCCTCGTGGAGTGCAATATAATCAGCCATAATCGGTGTTCAAAACTGCCGATTACCGATTGTTATGATAACTTGAAATCAGCCATTCCGATTAATCGGTCGACCTCGAATGGGGTTGTCTGGTTTTTCTATTAATTTATTTAGCAAAGGAAAAGTTAATGTGGACTGTCCTTGCATCTTCAAAGTGCCACAGCTAAATGACTGCAGCAGAAACACTGATCTGGTCCCTTAAATACTGTAATGCAGGACAATAAATCTGTTACACAACATGGAACATGTGTAGCCTGGCTACAGATCTGTTACATATATGTATGGCATGACAACAATAATCAGAAGAGCTTTACCTCCATGGCACTGTCACACCAGTTCATCTGATCGTCCACCAGCTTGATGCTGTGCTTCATCTTCTCAGGGGGGACGAGCTTGGTCTGGCCAATCACAGCTGTAAGTAATGTGCATGTGTTAGTGATTGTGTTCCCTGCTACAGTAAGTAAACACTTATGATGGCTAGGGTAATGCTGATGACCAGTATTGACTCACGGTCCACAGCACCGCTGGAAGCAGCTGCTCCCATGCCTCTGTTTTGGATCTGGTAGACAGGTTGGGTAGGGCGCTGGCCCTCCCTCTCTAGCTTTGAGGCCCCAGAGCCAGAGGCCGGAGAAGCCACCTCAGGAGGGGTCCCTGGTTTCCCCCCGTCCTCCCTGGACTTGATGAGCATGATGGGCTTCTCCAGGGCCTGGCCTCCACTGATGGGTACACTCTGGGAAGGCTTGGACTGAAACAAAACGAGAGCCAATGCATTATACTTGTTGTATTTACTGCCAAGAACCATGCATCTGAATTCATTAAAACCTTTAGTCAGCTTACAGACAACAACCTTCAGTAAGAGCATCTCTCCTTACCCGTTCTCCAGGGGGTTTGGCCAGGATGATGGGGGTCTTCTGAAGGAGTGGTCCTGGAGGCTCCTCACTGCCATCCTTCAAAGACCAGATGAGAACTACAATAAACTAAGGTAGCCCATATAGATAATTTTCCCACAGAGGAAAGCCTTGCACTTTTGTCCTTACCCTGCGTTCTCTGGGGACATATTCCCGATCTCGACTGGGACCAGAGAGGTTTTGCCCCGCGGGACCCACATCCCTGTCTCGGCGTCGCCTTCTCCTCCTTCCCTGTCCGTACATGCCAGGTTGACTGTGGCCAGATTCTGACATGTTGCACACTGTGGTCAACTGTCAAAATAAAACGGGAACAGATAGCTAAAACATCAGTTCAAATGTAATGCATTCTGATCTACTGAAATGCAGCGGCTAGTTACAGTAACCTATTTGAGTGGAATGGATCTGAGGAGTGGCTCTTTTCACACTTCAGGGTTCTTAAAAGCAGAAGTAGCTGCAGGTGTGTAGACGCACTTCCGGCAACAGAAATGCCAATGGCGGAATCGAGAAACATACGTTTTGTAGTGTCCCGCAGTGCTCAAATTCCAAACATAAACATACATATTTCCCAGAGCAATGATGAACTGAAATAGTAGTGTGGGCAGGAAATTATGATACGTCGAGGAAGCACATACTGTATATTTGCAGCTTACATTTAAACCCTAGCGACCATCTTCCTTCGTCAGACCGCAAGGGTCTGAAGCCGGGGGCTGTTCCTAGACGTTTTCAATGGAACGACTATCATCCCGCAACAACCTAAATATAAAAGGGCAAATGCTCGTCTTGGAGTTGATGTTCGAGAAACCGAGAACCAATAGCCGGACACTTAACTGCTCTTGTGTTGCTGGCGACAACGACTATGCGAAACCTCCTCTTGGTAACGTTAAGTGGTGAATGTCTATTATTAGCTAGATCAACTCGCTGTCCAGGTAAAGTGGACGGGAACATCTTAAATATAAGATATACATACTACATGAACAAACCATAAAAATTACCATAGCTTTAGACGGGGAAATTACAATGATTGAATGAACGCTACTAGTCTTTCCAGGCCAACGACGCATATATTTAAAACACTTTCACTCGTCTTTCATTTCACAATACACATAGCTATTTCGTTAACACTTACATTATGCGATTAATTTGGTTTTCAAGAAGGATTAGCTAATTGCTTTCCAGATAGAATCCGCAAAACGGAAAAAAAATCAGATGGTAACGCTGAAGTACAGCTCTCAAATTCTTTCGTTGGGAAACGAAGCCAGCTGACTAGGCTGCACAGGTTCCGGGCAGTTCAACTTGGTTTTGCTGGTGGTCTCTTTTCATTACGCAATCCTTTTGTAAAACGTTTTGCAACGAATACGATAGTTTTTATTGGATATATTCAAGTAGGTAAGTGCTAGGTCCCTCCCCGTTTCGTTCCGTTTGCTCTGTTTTCTTCCCTTTGGTTCTCAAACGGTACACGGTTTCCGTTGCAAGACGCAATGAATACACCCCATATTTCCATGTTTTATAAATGTACACATTTACACTAAATGCAGTGTAAAATGTGGTTAGTAAAATGTAGCACCGTTCATGTAGTTCAGGCATATTTTTAGCTAATCATACTGTAACGACCCTTAAAGTCGCAAGCTAGCGCGAGGACGCGCTCTTTGAAAGGAGGGAGTAGTGTAACGACCCTGTGTTTATAAGCGCGGAAATCGACTCTGCCGCTAGAGCATGCTTTTGCGGCACAGTCGATAGCGCGCCGGACCTCGGGCTAGGAGGTCGAGGGTTCGAGACCTGCTCCCTGCCTGTTTCATTACAATACTATATATATGCGAAACCTCCTCGAAGGAGTGTATATATATATAGAGTATATATATATATAGTGGGGCAAAAAAGTATTTAGCCACCAATTGTGCAAGTTTTTCCACTTAAAAAGATGAGAGGCCTGTAATTTTCATCATAGGTACACTTCAACTATGACAGACAAAATGAGAAGTAAAAAATCCAGAAAATCACATTGTAGGATTTTTAATTTATTTATTTGCAAATGATGGTGGAAAATAAGTATTTGGTCAATAACAAAAGTTTCTCAATACTTTGTTATATACCCTTTGTTGGCAATGACAGAGGTCAAACGTTTTCTGTAAGTCTTCACAAGGTTCACACACACTGTTGCTGGTATTTTGGCCCATTCCTCCATGCAAATCTCCTCTAGAGCAGTGATGTTTTGGGGCTGTTGCTGGGCAACACGGACTTTTAACTCCCTCCAAAGATTTTCTATGGGGTTGAGATCTGGACACTGGCTAGGCCACTCCAGGACCTTGAAATGCTTCTTATGAAGCCACTCCTTCGTTTCCCGGCGGTGTGTTTGGGATCATTGTCATGCTGAAAGACCCAGCCACGTTTCATCTTCAATGCCCTTGCTGATGGTAGGCTTTGTTACTTTGGTCCCAGCTCTCTGCAGGTCATTCACTAGGTCCCCCCGTGTGGTTCTGGGATTTTTGCTCACCGTTCTTGTGATAATTTTGACCCCACGGGGTGAGATCTTGCGTGGAGCCCCAGATCGAGGGAGATTATCAGTGGTCTTGTATGTCTTCCATTTCCTAATAATTGCTCCCACAGTTGATTTCATCAAACCAAGCTGCTTACCTATTGCAGATTCAGTCTTCCCAGCCTGGTGCAGATCTACAATTTTGTTTCTGGTGTTCTTTGACAGCTCTTTGGTCTTGGCCATAGTGGAGTTTGGAGTGTGACTGTTTGAGGTTGTGGACAGGTGTCTTTTATACGGATAACAAGTTCTAACAGGTGCCATTAATACAGGTAACGAGTGGAGGACAGAGGAGCCTCTTAAAGAAGAAGTTACAGGTCTGTGAGAGCCAGAAATCTTGCTTGTTTGTAGGTGACCAAATACTTATTTTCCACCATCATTTGCAAATAAATTCATTAAAAATCCTACAATGTGATTTTCTGGATTTTCTTTTCTCATTTTGTCTGTCATAATTGAAGTGTACCTATGATGAAAATTACAGGCCTCTCTCATCTTTTTAGTGGGAGAACTTGCACAATTGGTGGCTGGAAACCTAGCTAGTGATGCAAAACTGAAGAAATAATAATCAAATAGAACTACGTGCATTTTTGTAGGCCTATATGGTATGATATCATGATCTAGTGCAGAAAGGTTTTATGACTATGTTATTGTCATTAGATTGTAGAGAAGATAAGTGTCCTACACATAACCTAAAAATAGTAATTTAGCTACTTAACAACAATATAGTCCTATTGTTACTAATTTAAATTCCTCACTTAGCTAATAAAATAGTCCTAATAATATAATTAGTTTAAATGGCATCAACACTTGGCATCACATTTAAATCATCAATTATTGTATGCCCTTATGGACAGAGGTTACAGTATGGTAAACAAAGGTACAGTGTGTAGTTTCTACAGCAGTTTTTCAACTTGCAATATAAATATGTGTAGCCTAATTATGAATGTGTTTGTTTATTTGTTCGTTTTTTGCAAATGTGTGTAATTCGTTTAAATAAAATATGAATACTGGGAGATGTAGTATAGCGTTTAGAAAGATGGCCACTGGTGCATACTGGGAGCTGTAGGTTTCACACTGGCTCCACCCATTCCTGTTAAAACAGGAAATAGAGAATAAATGATGGAAGGCAAAGCAGGGAATATTAACGTTTTAAAAAGAACTTAAAAGGTAATGTTTTTCCAAATACTGCTATAGTTATGTACAATTCGTAGTAGGTATTAGCTAGGTAATGTAAGTCAAAAAATGAATGAATCAACGTCAATTTCGCACGTGCACCACACCAACGACATTATCGAATGGGGGAACGCGCTCTCTCTATTGACAACAACAACGTTGAGAGCGTCATTGCTTTGGAGAGAAATTGTTACGTCATCCTCACATTTGAGAATTAACTTGTACATTAGTGAGCGATGTAGCTACACACCTGTATAGTCTAGAGTACATTATTGGAATAACTTGTTGTCTCATATCTAGTTAGGGGTGTATTCTTGACGCTATTCTGTTGCAAAACGGAAGCAAACGAAACGGGGTGGGATTTACCTGAATTTGTCCAATTTGCAATTGTTTGGACTAGTGATGACACCCTAGGTTGTCTGAATAAAAGCAATTGATGATAACTTGTGAAGTAGCAATCTGCGTAGCCCAGCTAACGGCAACGTTAGTACCAGCAGAGAGGATAAGGCGACAGTACCAAGTAGCTAGTAACGTTAGTGGTTAGCTGTACAATATAATGGAAGTTAGCAACCTGCTTTGTCAATATTAGCAACGTTTTGCAGAAACTGACATTAGTACTAATATTTTGCCTTTGGGAGTTGAACTATCACAGTAGTACCAAAGATACTGGTAACTAACCCTTCTATCTGTGGTAATGCAGTAGTATCAAGTTATTCTGACTTAATCCATGTCACTATATCATCTGTGTGTCTGTCAGTGTGGATTTCTCTTTGCTTACTTTGTGTCACTCAAAATGTAAGGAGCCAGTATATGGTTGCTATGGAGATGGCTGCTGAAGACATAGTGATTCAGGAGACCGTGGGGGCAGAGGTGGAGCTACTGGAGGATGTGAACAAAGCCCAGAAGCAGAGTCCACCGGTGAGTTGTTGATACAGGCCAGAGACGTTAGTTATCAATGATATCCTATCAGTGTTCACAGTGGTATGTCATCCATCCCAAATTATGTACAGCGAGAGAGTACATATCATTTTGAAAGCTGTCAATTTAGATAATAAAATAAAATATTTAACCTTTATTTAACCAGATAGGCAAGTTGAGAACAAGTTCTCATTTACAATTGTGACCTGGCCAAGATAAAGCAAAGCAGTTCGGCACATACAACAACACAGAGTTACACATGGAGTAAAACAAACATACAGTCAATAATACAGTAGAAAAATAAGTCTATATACAATGTGAGCAAATGAGGTGAGATAAGGGAGGTGAAGGCAAAAAAAGGCCATGGTGGCGAAGTAAATACAATATAGTAAGTAAAACACTGGAATGGTAGATTCGCGTGGAAGAATGTGCAAAGTAGAGATAGAAATAATGGGGTGCAAAGGAGAAAAATAAATACAGTAGGGGGGGTAGTTGTTTGGGCTAAATTATAGATGGGCTATGTACAGGTGCAGTAATCTGTGAGCTGCTCTGACAGCTGGTGCTTAAAGCTAGTGAGGGAGATAAGTGTTTCCAGTTTCAGAGATTTTTGTAGTTCGTTCCAGTCATTGGCAGCAGAGAACTGGAAGGAAAGGCGGCCAAAGGAAGAATTGGTTTTGGGGATGACCAGAGAGATATATCTGCTGGAGCGCGTGCTACAAGTGGGTGCTGCTATGGTGACCAGCGAGCTGAGATAAGGGGGGACTTTACCTAGCAGGGTCTTGTAGATGACCTGGAGCCAGTGGGTTTGGCGACGAGTGTGAAGCGAGGGCTAGCCAACGAGAGTGTACAGGTCGCAGTGGTGGGTAGTATATGGGGCTTTGGTGACATCAGATGGCACTGTGATAGACTGCATCCAATTTATTGAGTAGGGTATTGGAGGCTATTTTGTAAATGACATCGCCAAAGTCGAGGATCGGTAGGATGGTCAGTTTTATAAGGGTATGTTTGGCAGCATGAGTGAAGGATGCTTTGTTGCGAAATAGGAAGCCAATTCTAGATTTAACTTTGGATTGGAGATGTTTTATGTGAGTCTGGAATGAGATTTTACAGTCTAACCAGACACCTAGGTATTTGTAGTTGTCCACATATTCTAAGTCAGAACCGCCCAGAGTAGTGATGTTGGACGGGCGGGCAGGTGCAGGTAGCGATCAGTTGAAGAGCATGTATTTAGTTTTACTTGTATTTAAGAGCAATTGGAGGCCACGGAAGGAGAGTTGTATGCCATTGAAGCTCGTCTGGAGGGATGTTAACAAAGTGTCCAAAGAAGCGCCAGAAGTATACAGAATGGTGTCGTCTGCGTAGAGGTGGATCAGAGACTCACCAGCAGCAAGATGTATACATTGATGTATGATCATTGATGTATACAGAGAAGAGAGTCGGTCCAAGAATTGAACACTGTGGCACCCCCATAGAGACTGCCAGAGGTCCAGACAACAGGCCCTCCGATTAGACACACTGAACTCTATCAGAGAAGTAGTTGGTGAACCAGGCGAGGCAATCATTTGAGAAACCAAGGCTATCGAGTCTGCCGATGAGGATGTGGTGATTGACAGAGTCGAAAGCCTTGGTCAGGTCAGTGAATACGGCTGCACAGTATTGTTTCTTATCGATGGCGGTTAGGATATCGTTTAGGACCTTGAGCGTGGCTGAGGTGCACCCATGACCAGCTCTGAAACCAGATTGCATAGCGGAGAAGGTATGGTGGGATTCGAAATGGTCGGTAATCTGTTTGTTGACTTGGCTTTCGAAGACCTTAGAAAGGCAGGGTAGGATAGATATAGGTCTGTAGCCGTTTGTGTCAAGAGTGTCCCGCAGCTGCTTTCCAATCTTTGGGAATCTCAGATGACACGAAAGAGAGGTTGAACAGGCTAGTAATAGGGGTTGCAACAATTTTGGCAGATCATTTTTAGAAAGAATGGGTCCAGATTGTCTAGCCCGGCTGATTTGTAGGGGTCCAGATTTTGCAGCTCTTTCAGAACATCGGCTGACTGGATTTGGGAGAAGGAGAAATGGGGAAGGCTTGGGCGAGTTGCTGTGGGGGGTGCAGTGCTGTTGACCGGGGTAGAGGTAGCCAGGTGGAAAGCATGGCCAGCCATAGAAAATGCTCTTTGAAATTCTCAATCATAGTGGATTTATCGGTGGTGACAGTGTTTCCTGTACTCAGCGCAGTGGGCAGCTGGGAGGAGGTGCTCTTATTCTCCATGGACTTTACAGTGTCCCAGAACTTTTTTGAGTTTGTGTTGCAGGAAGCAAATTTCTGCTTGAAAAAGCTAGCCTTGGCTTTTCTAACTGCCTGTGTATATTGGTTTCTAGCTTCCCTAAAAAGTTTCAAATCACGGGGGCTGTTCGATGCTAATGCAGAACGCCATAGGATGTTTTTGTGTTGGTTAAGGGCAGTCAGGTCTGGAGAGAACCAAGAGCTATATCTGTTCCTGGTTCTAAATTTCTTGAATGGGGCATGCTTATTTAAGATAGTGAGGAATACATTTAAAAAAAAAAAAAAAAAAACAGGCTTCCTCTACTGACGGGATGAGATCAATATCCTTCCAGGATACCCCGGCCAGGTCGATTAGAAAGGCCTGCTCGCTGAAGTGTTTCAGGTAGCTTTTGACAGTGATGAGTGGAGGTCGTTTGGCCGCTGACCCATTACGGATGCAGGCAATGAGGCAGTGATCGCTGAGATCTTGGTTGAAAACAGCAGAGGTGTATTTAGAAGGCAAGTTGGTTAGGATGATATCTATGAGGTTGCCCGTGTTTACGGCTTTGGGGTGGTACCTGGTAGGTTCATTGATAATTTGTATGAGATTGAGGGCATCAAGCTTAGATTGTAGGATGGCTGGGGTATTAAGCATGTTCCAGTTTAGGTCGCCTAGCAGCACGAGCTCTGAAGATAGATGGGGGGCAATCAGTTCACATATGGTGTCCAGAGCACAGCTGGGGGCAGAGGGTGGTCTATAGCAGGCGGCAACGGTGAGAGACTTGTTTTTAGAGAGGTGGATTTTTAAAAGTAGAAGTTAAAATTGCTTGGGTACAGACCTGGATAGTAGGACAGAACTCTGCAGGCTATCTTTGCAGTAGATTACAACACCGCCCCCTTTGGCCGTTCTATCTTGTCTGAAAATGTTGTAGTTAGGAATGGAGATTTCAGAATTTTTGGTGATTCAGGCACGGTTAGAACATCCGGGTTGGCAGAGTGTGCTAAAGCAGTGAATAAAACAAACGTTTCAAACGTTCCTTTTCTCAATAGGGGGTGCTGTTGGCACTTTGTAATAATTTCGTTCCCAAATTAAACTGCCTCGTACTCAATTCTTGCTCGTACAATATGCATATTATTATCCAATATTATTATCCAATTACTATTGGATAGAAAACACTCTATAGTTTCTAAAACCGTTTGAATTATATCTGTGAGTAAAACAGAACTGGAGTTAGAGCAATTTTCCTATGAGGATGTGAGTGCTGAAATCTGCAGGCTGTTCTGAGGTCCCTTTATTAATTTGCCTGTCTTCTATTGGTTGAGATGCACTGCATACACCTTCCCCTGGATGTCAGCGAATAGTGAGAATTAAAATGGTGTTGCTAGGCAGATCTGAGAGCTTATAAATGGGCTGGCAACGTGGGGTCCATCCTTTCTTCTCTTCGCCATGACGCAAAAAGGACCTCTGGATGTCGTTCTAGAAAGCTCCCGTTATAGCCCTTAGATATATCCGGCTCTGTTTTTATTCGATAAGGTGTTAAAGACATCATAATGTTGTTATTTTAAACCGAGTTATATCAGTTTATATCAGTATATTGCGATTTTCGGATATTTATTAGTGCTGCGTTTTAGTGAGTTGGACACGTCTTTGCCACATGGCTAATGTTTACTGCTAATTCCAATGTTGAAGACGACAATCTACAACCGAGCAACTATTATTTTGGAAAAAGGATCACTTGCCCAAGATTCTGATGGGAGCTCATCAAAAAGTAAGAACTATTTATGATGTTAATTCGTTGTTCTGTTGAAAAATGTTAAACTCATATTCCGCCATTAATCTCGGTGCGGTCTCGCTTTAACGCACGCTGTATGTCGTAGTAACGTTAATTTTAAAAATCTAACACAGCGATTGCATTAAGAACTAATGTATCTTTCATTTGCTGTCCAACTTGTATTTTTTAGTCAAGATTAGGATTAGTTACTGATTAGATTAGGTGCCTCTCCCAAGATTTCTCCCGACATATTGTTGGCAGCTTGGCTACTTTTCTCATTGTATAACCACGATTTGTGCCGCTAAATATGCACATTTTCGAACAAACTCTCTATGTATTGTGTAATATGATGTTATAAGACTGTCATCTGAAGAAGTTTGAGAAGGTTAGTGAAAAAATTTATATCTTTTGCTGGTTTATTCGTTATCGCTATTGTTGGCCTGAATCAATGCTGTTGTGTGGTTGGCTATTGTAGTAAGCTAATATAATGCTATATTGTGTTTTCGCTGTAAAACACTTAAGAAATCTGAAATATTGGCTGGATTCACAAGATCTTTGTCTTTCATTTGCTGTACGCTGTGTATTTTTCAGAAATGTTTTATGATGAGTATTTAGGTAATACACGATGGTCTCTGTAGTTATTCTAGTTGCTTTGGTGAGAGTTGTGATGGTGGCTGCAATGGTAAACTATGATTTATACCTGAAATATGCACATTTTTCTAACAAAACATATGCTATACAATAAATATGCTATCAGACTGTCATCTGATGAAGTTGTTTCTTGGTTAGTGGCTATTTATATCTTTATTTGGTCGAAATTGTGATAGCTACCTATGCAGGAAAAAAATGGTGGGGAAAAAAAGTTGTGTCTTTTGCTATCGTGGTTAGCTAATAGATTTACATATTGTGTCTTCCCTGTAAAACATTTAAAAAAATCTGAAATGATGGCTGGATTCACAAGATGTGTATCTTTCATCTGGTGTCTTGGACTTGTGATTTAATGATATTTAGATGCTAGTATTTACTTGTGACGCAATGCTAGGCTATGCTAGTCAGCTTTTTTACTGATGGGGGTGCTCCCGGATCCGGGATTGTGATGAAGTAGAAGTTAGGGAGGAGGCTTCTAATGTTAACATGCATGAAACCAAGGCTTTTACGGTTACAGAAATCATCAAAAGAGAGCGCCTGGGGAATAGGAGTGGAGCTAGGCACTGCACGGCCTGGATTCACCTCTACATCACCAGAGGAACAGAGGAGGAGTAGGATAAGGGTATGGATAAAAGCTATGAGAATTGGTCGTCTAGAACGTCTGGAACAGAGAGTAAAAGGAGGTTTCTGAGGGCGATAAAATAGCTTCAAGGTATAATGTACAGACAAAGGTATGGTAGGATGTGAATACAGTGGAGGTAAACCTAGGTATTGAGTGATGATGAGAGAGATATTGTCTCTAGAAACATCATTGAAACCAGGTGATGTCATTGCATGTGTGGGTGGTGGAACTGAAAGGTTGGATACGGTATAATGAGCAGGGCTAGAGGCTCTACAGTGAAATAAGCCAATTAACACTAACCAGAACAGCAATGGACAAGGCATATTGACATTAAGGACAGGCATGCTTAGTCGAGTGATCATAAGGGTCCAGTGAGTAGTGAGGCTGGTTGGGGTAACGGTGATTCAGACAGCTAGCCGGGCCATCGGTAGCAAGCTAGTATAGGATGGAGGTCTGTTTTTAGCCACCTCGTGTGTTTCCGACGATATATTAGTGGGGTTCCGTGTGGTAGAGGGGAATCAATCCAGTTGGCAAAATAGATATAGTTATAGTGACCCAAGAAAAATTGTCCGATAGACCTATTCAGATAGCAGCCGATAAGACAGCTAACGATTAGCGGGCCGCAGATGGGCATCCAGGTAACGTCGTGATGGAGGGGCCAGTTGGATAACTCCCTCGGGCAGATAACGTCGGTAGTCCAGTCGTGAAAGCCCGGTGGGGCTCCGCATCGGCAGTAAAACGGGTCCGGATAGGTGATTGTAGCCCAGGAGTGGCTGATGAAACTCTTCAGCTGGCTAGCTCCGGAATAATTGATGTTTGCTCCGGGATCGACGTAAGCCAATAATCACACGGATACTAGCTATCTAGCTGCGAGATCCAAGTGTAAATGTCCAGAGCTTGCGGTTGAAATTCGGGGATATGGAGAGAAAAATAGGTCCGGTATGTTCTGGTCTGAGTCGCGTTGTACAAAACTGGCAATAGCTTTTCGAGCTAAAGGATAGCTGATGACCACAAACCGTGGTGAGCTGAATACTAACGTTAGCCAGTAAACTGGCTAGCTTCTGGTTAATAATAATTAGTTGGATGAAGTTTTCATTATTTAAATTTTTAAACCAAATTCCCTTTCGGTCAATTCAGTCTGGCATGGAAATGGAATTGGCTCTGTATCCCTCTTGAATGTATCCCTATCTATACTTATCTCTTTCCTCTCTCAATGCCCTCTCCATTGGCTGCCTTGTTATTTTTTCTTTCTCTTTTCTCCTCTGCAGGACAGGGAACACTCTGAAAATCCCAACTTTATTTCTACTCCTGTACACTTGGTACTTTTGAAATGTTTCCCTCTATGTAGACTATTAAAGGAGACGTTCACTCTTTTGAAATAAATCTGTATTTTGGATGTAAATGGCCTGTTATTGAAGTACCCAGACACTTTTTTTGCGATTTCACTTGTTTTTGGGAAGTGTACCCCAACAGCGATATACTTCCTCATACTCGTTTAGCAGTTACAAGGGCATTATAAAACGTGAACAAAGGCTCCAAAAACACTCAGTACATATTTTTAGAAACAGCAACTCTCTCATTATAGTGGTTCAGGTCTTTAGATATTGTACACATGAAATTGTGTGATCCAAACTTTATCCGCACCGTTATATTCCATTTTGTGTGACTCAAGTGATACTTCTCCGTGTAATCCATGATACTTTTCCGTGTGCGTATGTGCAGGCTACATGGAGAAGTGGCACAGATGGATAGGGGAAACTGCTCGAGTCGCACGAAACGTTGGTAGCCATGAAGTGCTTTGAAAGACTGGTCATGGCTCACATCAACAGCATCCTCCCTGGACCCACTCCAATTTGCATAGCGCCCCAACAGATCCACAGATGACGCAATCTCAATCGCACGCCACACGGCCCTTTCCCACCTGGACAAAAGGAACACCTATGTGAGAATGCTGTTCATTGACTACAGCTTAGCATTCAACACCATAGTGCCCACGAAGCTCATCACTAAGCTAAGGACCCTGGGACTAAACACCTCCCTCTGCAACTGGATCCTGGACTTTATGACCCCAGGTGGTAAGGGTAGGCAACAACACATCTTCCACGCTGATCCTCAACACTGGGGCCCCTCCGGGGTGTGTACTTAGTCCACTCCTGTACTCCCTGTTCACCCACGACTGCGTGGCCAAACACGACTCCAACACCATCATTACGTTTGCAGACGACACAACAGTGGTAAGCCTAATCACCGACAACGATGAGACGGCCTATAGGGGGGAGGTCAGAGAACCTCTCCCTCAGTGTGAGCAAGACAAAAGAGATGATCATGGACTACATACAGGAAAAGGCGTGCCGAACAGGCCCCCATTAACATCAACGGGGTTGTAGTGGTGCGGGTCAAGAGTTTCAATTTCCTTGGTGGTGTCCACATCACCAACGAACTATCATGGTCCAAACATACCAAGACAGTTGTGAAGAGGGCACAACAAAACATTTCCCCCCTCAGGAGACTGAAAAGATTTCGCATGGGTCCCCAGATCTTCAAAAGGTTCAACAGATGCACCATCGAGAGCATTCTGACCGGGTGCATCACCGCCTGGTATGGCAATTGCTCGGCATCTGACCGTAAGGCGCTACAGAGGGTAGTGCGTATGGCCCAGTACATCACTGGGGCCAAGTTTCCTGCCATCCAGGACCTATATAATAGGCGGTGTCAGGGGAAAGCCCATAAAATTGTCAGAGACTCCAGTCACCCAAGTTATAGACTGTTTTCTCTGCTACCGCACGGCAAGCGGTTCCGGAGTTCCAAGTCTAGAACCAAAAGGCTCCTCAACAGCTTCTACCCCCAAGCCATAAGACTGCTGAACAATTAATCAAATGGCCTATTTACATTGTTGTATTCGGCGATTGTGACAAATAATGTTTGATTTGATAAAGGTGTGATTTAAAGTTCGGAATGACAGAATGTCATGTGTATTGCTGGTGGAGTAAGTTTCTCAAAAACAAGTGAAATCTCAGTGTCTGCATACTTCAATAAAATGCCATTTACATCCAAAATACAGAACATATCCTTTTAATAAATTGATTAAGAAAAACTACTCTGGCTTTTAGGCTTTGAATATGCTTTAGCTTTGGCTGTATCTTTCTGTAGACTGTTTCCAAGGCTCTATTTATTGACGTTCACCAGTGTCTGCCTCATATGTAAGCAATTGGCAAACAATAATATATTTGTGGTCAGTCAATAGTCATCACTTTGTAAACTATTGATTGATTAATTTACTCACTTTGTCTCTAATATGTAATTTTGCTGTGAATTGCAGGAGATCCCCAGGTTTTCTGTGCCACGCCCGTTCTCCATTCCAGAGGACTCGAGTGACGATGACTGTGAACTGTCAGGGGACAGCATCTCTGCTTACGGCATGCATTCCATGGAGCTGGGGGGAAAGTGCTGGGAATGTGGCGTGCAATTCAAGTCTGGCCAGGAGTTGATCGAACACTTTGAGAGCCACAGGTCCAAGGTCTCAACGTCCTGCAACATATGTCAAGTGACTTTCAGTCGCACAGTATCACTGGCTATGCACCTAGTCAACGCACACCCAAACTCAGTCCTCCATTGCAGCAACTGCCAGCTGCATTTCAGCAACTTGTGGGATCTCAACAAGCACATAGGAATACACTTGTTCACCGAGTTGTTAAATACACCCCTTGGGGACATCTCAAATAATGGCTTGAATAGCAGTGAAGAGACTTTAAAGGGACAGTATACTCTACCTTCAGCCTTGGCCCTCAAACATGAGGACTACTCAAATGATGGCAGTGAGGAGAATTTAAATGCACAGTGTACTTTACCTTCAGCAGTGACCCTAGACCATACGTATAGCATGGAAAGCAATGGGAGAATGACAAAGACAAGACATAGGCTGGAGGAAGATGTCAAACCAGACCCTTCCACTCTGACCCTAGGCCCCTCCATTCTGACTCCCTCACTGAGGATCCGTGTCAAACTGGAGAGAGGGGTTGAGGTTGATGGCGCCCCCCTCCAGTGGGATGAGGGGATGAGCGATGGAGAGGGGAGTGAACATAGCGAAGACACTGAGAGTGCAGGAGGAACAGACAACGACAGGTTAACAGAGAGCAGCGGAGAAACGGATATAGATGAGGAGGACATCAGGCTGAGTGAAGAAGAGGAGGAGGAAATGAAAAGTAAACAGGGGGAGGATAGGAAGTATGACATCCGGAGCGAAAAAGAGGATGAGGATGCTGAGATACTGATTGACCAAGATGGTGAGCCCTCCTCGTCTGAGCGGGAGTCAGAATTTGACCCAGAAGAGTTATCAGATTCTGACTCGGGGTCCAGCAGCACTGGGGAATCCAGTGGGTCTTCTTACACTCCTGTACGCACACGGAAAGCCAAGACCCGGCCATCCTGGACTAAGCGGCCCCAGACCAAGTTGTCCCAGGTCAAGCCTTATTATTGCATCTATTGCACCAAAGGACCGTATCATAATATGGACTTTCATGTGAAGACCTGCAATATGAAGGACTTTCAATGCTCTTTATGCCAAGCCGTCTTCCCTACCGAGATGGCCATGTTGGACCATGAGGTTCAGACTCACTCTGAAGCCATATCGGGCCAAATGTACACCTGTGAGTTCTGCCGTCAGGTCTTCCCCGATCTGGCCATCTACAAAAACCACAACTGTCCCAAAAAAGACACATCCGCCCCACATGTTCCTGATCCCACTACGTGTATCCATTGTGGAACAGGGCCATTCACTAATATGGACGTTCATTTGAGAAGCTGCAGTTGGAAAGGTCTTACATGCACTGAGTGCAGAGTACTCTTCCATAATAGGAAGGCCCTGCAGAACCATAACGTTTCAGTTCACGGACAGCTTTCCACTATGTGTGCTGTTTGCGGCAGAGGGCCATTCACAGATATGGACTTCCATTTGAGGAGCTGCTCTAGGGATTGGTCCTTACAATGCTCTGAGTGCAAAGTCCAATTTCCTTCTGAGAAATTCCTGGTGGACCATAATCTTCAATATCACAGTGCCACATCAAAGACCTCTGACCAAGGTGTCTGTGTTTATTGCGGCAGTGGACCATTCACTAGTCTGGACATCCACATGAGGACCTGCTCTAAGCAGAAGGGCTTAAAATGCTCTGTGTGCAATGTTTTTTTCCCTACTGAATCGGTCCTGGCTGATCATATGGTTTGCTATCACAGCACCCCATACCATGTCCATAGAACCCCATACCAAGTCCAGAGCATCCCATACCAAGTCCAGAACAGAGACTCAGAGACCCCTGAAGGTACCTGTCTCCATTGTGGCAGAGGTCCATTCACTAGTCTGGATATCCACTTGAGGACCTGCTCTGGGAAGAAGGGCTTCAAATGCTTTGTTTGCAACGTTTTCTTTCCTACAGAGACAGCCCTGGCCGACCATAAGGTTCTCGTTCACAGTATCCCATCAGAGACCCCTGACAAAGGTACCTGTGACCATTGTGGCAAGGGGCCATTCACTAATCTGGACAACCACATGAAGACCTGCTCTGAGAGGAAGTGCATCCAATGTTCTGTGTGCAAGTTTTTCTTTCCTAGTGATGTCCTGGCCAACCATATGATTTCCTATCACAGTACCAAATCCCGAGTTCAGAGCCCAGTCACAGAGACGCCTGACAAAGGTGCCTGTGTCCATTGCGGCAGAGGGCCCTTCACTAGTCTGGAACATCACATGAAGTACTGCAATAAGCAGAAGGGCATCCAATGCGTTATGTGTAAAGCTTACTTTCTTACTGAGGGCAGTCTGGTGGACCATATTGTTTTGGCTCACGCTGACAAGCTGGTCACCCAAGCTGGTGGGTCCTCCACTACGACTTTCTCCTTCGTACCCATGGCTATCTCTACCACCTCAGGCCGGCAGAGCCCCAGTAGCTCCACCCTGATGTGTTACAGTAGTGGCAATAAGGAGCTGAAACGACTGGCCCCAGTCCCTGTGGCTGATCAGGGCCCCAGTCCAGTTGGCCAGCTAACACCTGCTGGACAGTCTCCTGTGTCTCTGCCTAGAGTAATGCTGTCTACCACCTCCTCTTCCCAGCCAGCTGTTCCTGTGGTGGCCACCTTGCTCTTTGACAACACTGGTGGTGGTCCAGGGAAAATGGCCAGGCTGGTCCCAGTGGCCCCACAGACCAACCCTCCCAAACCGCAGGTCACAGCACCCATGCAGACTAACACAGCAAAGCCCCTTGGGCAGTTCTCTAACCTTCTGCAACAGACTATCCATCAGGCAAAATCTGTCCAACAGCAGACACCCAGGCCCACTACCCTAGCCATGGACCCTATCAGATCACCCACCACTCCATCCCCTAGACCTGTCTCAGCCTCTGCCCCGGGGAAAATCACCTTGATCCGCCTCTCACCTGTCCCTACCCCCCCTCAAGCTCAGTCTTCCCCCCTTACCCTTGCCTTTGCCCCAGCCCCTCTAAGCATCATGTGTATGTTTGTGAATAGAAGTAAGGAGCTGGCCCTGGAGAAACGCATGAAGATGAGCTGGCGCTCCAAGGGCACCTACACCTGCCGCCAGTGCGGCGCTGTCTCGCAGCAGCCCTCGCTCAGTGTGAAGCACCGCTACCTCCACCGGGGCTCCCGGCGGTACCGCTGCCACTGTGGTAGGTCGTTCCTGCGGCGGTTGCATCTCCTGCGTCACTACCTCCAGCACGCCCAGGCCACCCGCTACATATGCACTGCCTGCGGGGAGACCTTTGACGGGGCAAAGTGCCTCGCACAGCACATGGTTGGAGCTTCCAGCACAACTAGATGTCCAGGTGACAGCATAACTTTGAAGCTGAGGAAAGAGTGCCGGATACCCTTCTCCTGTCACTGTGGGCAGATGTTTTGTAGGCCTGCTGCTTTTCTCTGGCACAAACTGAAAAACACCCAAAGGACTTAACACTGAAATGGGCCCACAGCAGGGCCCTGTCTAGGTCCTTTTCAAAGCAGTGGTTTTTCCATGGCTCACACAGGCAGGCAAGCCTATCATTTACTATGCTTAGGGGTAGAGGAGGACAATGCAGTTTGTGGACTTGTTTGACTTTTTTCACTGTGAATGAAAGATGATTCCTTATGAAATAATCTATGTATGTATTGGTTTAAAATGTGTTTTCACTTCCACTAAAACATTCTGTTTTCACCAAAAGACCAAAAATACAATCATATTAAAATTATATATTTGACTTGAGTTGTCTTTAACAGGTCATAGGTTATTTGTACATTAGAAGACTAAAGCATTATCAATAATTCGGTTCCATGAGATGGCAATATTATTATCGTTAATATTATAAGTAGGTTATGATTTAGCTGGTAAAACAATACTCATTCAAAAACTTCCATTCACCAATGGCTTTTAATTCCAATGCATGGTTTTATCATGTGCAAAAGAACCTGTAAACGTTTCACTTCACATCGTTTTTGCAGAATCTATCCTTTTGTAAGCCGATTTCACAATATTACCTGTACATGTGATCCTCATGTTAAAAAAACAAAATATATTTTTTAAAGAATTACATATCTTAACTCCAGTTAATGAAAATGCAGACGTCCAGTTTAAATACAACCATGGGAATAGTTGTCCTCACAAGGTGCTTGATTTAGTAATGCCCCAGATTACCAGCCTTACCATTGGGGCTGGAGAACGGGTACAATTTGTGGATTCACAAAGTGAATGACATAAATTATGCAAATAAGACAATGCTGTGACACTGACCCATATTTCCCCATTCACACTTGAGTGCAACATGTATTGAGAGCTGTGTTCTAAAAATGCACCCTCATTTAAAGACTGGCCACTTTTAATCCTACCTGTGTGCTAAGTATAATTTGGCTGTTACTAGTCCAAAAACAATCCATGTCACACAAGTATTGTTTGGTAAAAGATTTCAAAACTATTTAGACTGATGATGTATTACCCATAGGCTGCCACAGAGACCCAAGAATATGACGTCGTTTGACATTCATTCATGTCTTTGACTTGGTGTGTGATTGTCATGCATGTACATATCCTCTGGAGGGAGCTGTCACATCAGAATTAGAATAACAGTGAGTAATGTCTCCATGTACTTTATGCAGGTTGACGTTTATTGTCGTGAGTCTTGCCCTGGAGGCAGAACTGAGCGGTTTCCGCTAGATAGGCCAGCTGCAAGTCAAAATTGTCTATATTGTAAAAATTAATGAAAACAAAAATTTGGTTAGGCATTATGTTTAGCAGTGTGGTTATGTTTCAAAGCAGATTGTGACTGTGGCTGTGCCAGCTAGTGACCACTCTGCAGAGCTGCCTCCAGTACATGAGTCATCCCAATAAATATCAGCTTGCGTACTTTATTAGGCTATGCTACTTGTCTCTTGATCTTTATGAGAACAGCTTAACTATGTAAACTGACTGCTTCCCCATACAATCATCCTTAAGACAACAATATATGTCGGGCCTTAACAGTCTAGATTAGTTACAGTACCTTAGGGAGTGTTTGAGTGGGTGGCCGGGCAGCCCTTGAGACATGGCAACTGACTAGCAGTTTATCCCTCTGACTGAGGCCGTGTGAAGAGAAATTGTTTTATTTCCTAATCTAACAAAATGGAGAGGATTATAACAGTTAGAGAACAGAGATGTGTATTTTAAAAGTGACCAGCAGCTCTCTCTAGTAATAAGGCAGTTGTCTCATACACTGGTGCCTCTGAGGATGTCACCGCTTTATACTTCCTGTTAGGAAAAATGTGTGGAATAACCATTGTGTTTTACTTGTGGAAAAAGGTATAATTGAAAGACGCTTTGAGGGAGGCTGTCAATACTGAGTGGCATTCAAAGAAGTTCCCCTCACATTTAAAAACGCTGTTTAAACCTCTTGTTCCATAGGAACCAGGCATTATGTTTAGGGGCCTCCAATGTAACGTGTAACACTAATAGCAGGAGTTAGGGGACATACTTTACAGAGCCATCAGTGGGTGAACCCATAGAGCCCCTCCCTCTGAGATGACACAAGCTACAGAACCAGAGGCCATGTTACTGGAGTTCTTAATTGAGATTGTTAATGCAATACTTTGTACATTAAACACATCTGATAAAAATACACCAGTCATCTATATCAGACTCCGCTGTAGTAAAATTAAGTCCTTTTTCTTTTTTGTCTTTACAAGTACGAGTCGTTGTGTAGGGTCCATTCAGTCGCTGGGTCAGAAGACGATGCCAGCCTTGGTCCTGGCAGTAGTCCAAGTGGTGCCGCAGGTCAAATGTTAAATGCAGCTTTGGGGGGGAAGAGGATTCCCATCCCGGTCTGATGGAAATTACAGAAGGCTGGTAGCATCCATCTTTAGTCTTTGGGAAAGGCCTGCAGCGAGTGTGGTTCACCCAACCACCACCACCACACAGCCACGAGTCACCTGTAGAGAGAGAATAGTTAGAATCTACAGTACAGGTTGTTCTCAAGCATGTTCATATCAAGTTTTGTTGTGAAAGTTAAAGGTGCTAGACATTTTTTATTTTATTTTTGCATTGTAATGTCAGAAAATGTCCATAATATTTCTGGCACTAATAGTGAAATGATAGTGTTTCACACTATTACTTATCCGGCAGTGTTGTAATTGGCAATGATATTCGCCTATTGATTTCTACTGCCGGAGCGGCATCTGTTGTCACATTGTGAAAGCTGTTCTGACTTTGTGGCTGTGTTATCGAGTTGACACTTCAGTTTATGTGAGAAAACAAGCACTGAATAGTGTAGGGAGTCATTGTACCATCTAAACGCTGTGAAATATATTTTCAATAATAAAAAAAACTATTGTTTTTATAGCTGTTTAAAGCTGGTGGACCAAAACCGAAAGTAACAGCTGTAAAAACAATAATTTTTTGTTGTTGTTGAAAATATATTTCTCAGCGATTTCACAGCAATTTAGTACAATGATTCCTTACGCTGTTAAGTGCTTGTTTTTTCACATAAATGGAAAATGCAACCAGGAAATGACAGAGCGATTTCCACTAGATAACAGCCAGCCACAAAGTCAGAACAGCTTTGACAACAGATGCCGCTCTGGCTGGAGAAATAAATAGGTGAATATCACAGCCAATCACAAAACTGGTGGATAAATAATACTGTGAAACTCTATCATTCCACAATTAGCACCAGATACTGTATATTATGGACATTAAGAAATTACATTGGAAAAAATTAGATAAAAAAAAACCTACGTGTTGCACCTTTAAGGCCTACTGTAAAAACTGCTTAGGTTGTGAAATGGTCTAATCTCAGGGTTGTGTTTGGGTTGTGGTTGTCTTACCTATAACGGTTGTGGTTGTGTTAGCTGTAGCTGATAGGAGTTCTGTATTTGTATTTATTAAGGATCCCTATTAGGCTTCTTGGGGTCCAAACAAGATTAAGGCGATTACATCGCAAAAAATAAAACACTACATCATACAACACATTATTACACCACTACAAAATGTATAATACCACAATACAACAACATTACAATGTATGTGTGTGTAAAGTGTGTGTGCCTGTGTGTGCATCTCTTTACAGTCCAGGTTGTTCCATAAGGTGTAGTTTTATCTGTTTTTCAAATCAGATTTTTACTGCTTACATGAGTTACTTGATGTGGAATAGAGTTCCATGTAGTCATGGCTTTACCAGTGTCTGTTCTGGACTTGGGGACTGTGAAGAGACCACTGGTGGTATGTCTTGTGGGGTATGCATGGGTGTCTGAGCTGTGTGCTAGTCATTTGAACAGACTGCATGGTGCTTTCATCATGTCAATACCTCGCACAAAGACAAGTAGTACTAGTGATGCAGTCAATGTCTCCTCTACTTTGAGCCACGAGAGATTGACATGTATGTTATTGATGTCAGCTCTCTGTATACATTTAAGGACCAGCTGTGCTGCTCTGTTCTGGGGCAACTAATTTGCCTATGTCCCTCTTTGTGGCACTTTACCATATGACTGGGCAGTAGTCCAGCTGCAACAAAACTAGGGCCTGTAGGACTTGTTTTGTTGATAGCGATGTCAAGAAAGCAGAGCAGAGTGTTATTACGCACAGACCTCTCCCCATTTTAACTACCGTTGCATCAGTATGTTTTTACCATGACAGTTTATTATCCAGGATTACACAATGCAGTTTAGTCTCCTCAATTTGCTCAATTTCCACATTATTCATTACAATATTAAGTTGAAGTTTAGTGAATGGTTAGTCCCAAATACAATGCTTTTTTTTCAAAGTTTTTGAAATATTTAGGACTAGCTTATTACTTGTCACCCATTCTAAAACTGACAGCAAGTCTTTGTTAAGTGTTGCAGTGATTTCACTTGCTGTGGTAGCTGATTTGTATGATGTTGAGTCATCAGCATACATAGACACATAGGCTTTACTCAGTGCCAGTGGCAGGTCATTAGTAAAGATTGAAAAAGTAAGGGGCATGGACAGCTGCCCTGGGGAATGCCTAACTCTACCTGGATTATGTTGAAAAGACTTCCATTAAAGAACACCCTTTGTATTCTGTTAGACAGGTAATAATAAATTCACAATATAGCAGAGGATGTAAATCCATAACACATACATTTTTTCAGCCACAGATTATGATTGATAATGTCAAAAGCTGCACTGAAGTCAAACAAAACAGCTCCCACAGTTTTCTTATTATCAGCCAATCATCAGTCATTTGCTGTACATGCTGAAAGCCCTTCCCTATAAGCTTGATGAAAGTCTGTTGTTAATTTGTTTACTGTGAAATAGCATATATCTGGTCAAATATAATTTTTTCCAAAAGTTTACTAATGGTTGGTAGCAGGTTGGCTGTTTGAACCAGTAAAGGGGACTTTGCTATTCTTGGGTATCATAATTACTTTTGCTTCCCTCCTGACCTGAGGGCACACGCTTAGATTGTAGGCTTAGATTGAAGAGATGGCAAATAGGAGTGGCAATATAGTCCGCCATCATCCTCAGTAATTTTCCATCCAAGTTGTCAGTCCCAGGTGGTTTGTCATTGATGATAGACAACAATACTTTTTTCACCTCATCCACACTCACTTTACATAAATCAAAATTAAATTGTTTGTCCTTCATAATTTAGTCAGTTATGCATGGATGTGTAGGTGCAGAGTTTGTTGTTGGCATGTCATGCCTACAATTGCTAATCTTGCCATGAAAAAATCATTAAAGTAGTTGGCAATATCAGTGGGTTTTGTGATGAATTGATTCAATGAAGGATGGAGCTTTTTGCCCAAAATCTCATTTATGGTGCTCCAAAGCTTTTTACCATCATCCTTTATATCATTTAGCTTTGTTTCATAGTACATTTTTTCTTATTTTTGTTTAGTTAAGTATTTAACCTTAATTTAATTAGGCAAGTCAGTTAAGAACAAATGACGGCCTGGCAAAAGGCCTCCTGCTGGGACGGGGGCTGGGATTAAAAATATAGGACAAAACACACATCACGATGAGAGACACCACAACACCACATAAAGAGAGACCGAAGACAACACATCATGGCAGAAACACAAGACAACAACACAACAACACATGATAACTACAGTAAGTTTGCCAATCGGCTGTGCAGCCAGACTTATTTGCCATTCCTTTTGCCTCATCCCTCTCAACCGGGGATTTAACCATTTTTACATTCATTTTCCTAATGGGTGCATACTTATTAGTAGAGTGCCTTACAAAAGTACTCCTATTTGGTTGCATTACAACCTGTAATTTAAATTGATTTTTATTTGAATTTCATGTAATGGGCATACACAAAATAGTTCAAATTGGTGAAGTGAAATGAAAAAAATGACCTGTTTCAAAACGTTCTAAACAATAAAAAACGGAAAAGTGGTGCGTGCATACAGTGGGGAGAACAAGTATTTGACACACTGCCGATTTTGCAGGTTTTCCTACTTGCAAAGCATGTAGAAGTCTGTAATTTGTATCATAGGTACACTTCAACTGGGAGAGACGGAATCCAGAAAATCACATTGTATGATTTTTAAGTAATTCATTTGCATTTTATTGCATGACATAAGTATTTGATACATCAGAAAAGCAGAACTTAATATTTGGTACAGAAACCTTTGTTTGCAATTACAGAGATCATACGTTTCCTGTAGTTCTTGACCAGGTTTGCACACACTGCAGCAGGGATTTTGGCACACTTCTCCATACAGACCTTCTCCAGATCCTTCAGGTTTCGGGGCTGTCGCTGGGCAATACGGACTTTCAGCTCCCTCCAAAGATTTTTTATTGGGTTCAGGTCTGGAGACTGGCTAGGCCACTCCAGGACCTTGAGATGCTTCTTACGGAGCCACTCCTTAGTTGCCCTGGCTGTGTGTTTCGGGTCGTTGTCATGCTGGAAGACCCAGCCGCGACCCATCTTCAATGCTCTTACTGAGGGAAGGAGGTTGTTTGCCAAGATCTCGCGATACATGGCCCCATCCATCCTCCCCTCAATACGGTGCAGTCATCCTGTCCCCTTTGCAGAAAAGCATCCCCAAAGAATGATGTTTCCACCTCCATGCTTCACGGTTGGGATGGTGTTCTTGGGGTTGTACTCATCCTTCTTCTTCCTCCAAACACGGCGAGTGGAGTTTAGACCAAAAAGCTCTATTTTTGTCTCATCAGACCACATGACCTTCTCCCATTCCTCCTCTGGATTTCCAGATGGTCATTGGCAAACTTCAGACGGGCCTGGACATGCGCTGGCTTGAGCAGGGGGACCTTGCGTGCGCTGCAGGATTTTAATCCATGACGGCGTAGTGTGTTACTAATGGTTTTCTTTGAGACTGTGGTCCCAGCTCTCTTCAGGTCATTGACCAGGTCCTGCCGTGTAGTTCTGGGCTGATCCCTCACCTTCCTCATGATCATTGATGCCCCACGAGGTGAGATCTTGCATGGAGCCCCAAACCGAGGGTGATTGACCGTCTTCTTGAACTTCTTCCATTTTCTAATAATTGCGCTAACAGATGTTGCCTTCTCACCAAGCTGCTTGTCTATTGTCCTGTAGCCCATCCCAGCCTTGTGCAGGTCTACAATTTTATCCCTGATGTCCTTACACAGCTCTCTGGTCTTGGCCATTGTGGAGAGGTTGGAGTCTGTTTGATTGAGTGTGTGGACAGGTGTCTTTTATACAGGTAACGAGTGGAGAACAGGAGGGCTTCTTAAAGAAAAACTAACAGGTCTGTGAGAGCTGGAATTCTTACTGTTTGGTAGGTGATCAAATACTTAGGTCATGCAATAAAATGCAAATTAATTACTTAAAAATCATACAATGTGATTTTCTGGATTTTTGTTTTAGATTCCGTCTCTCACAGCTGAAGTGTACCTATGATAAAAATTACAGACCTCTACATGCTTTGTAAGTAGGAAAACCTGCAAAATCGGCAGTGTATCAAATACTTGTTCTCCCCACTGTATGTATTCATCCCCTTTGCTATGAAGCCCATAAATATGATCTGGTGCAACCAATTACCTTCAGAAGTCACATAATTAGTTAGATTGCACACAGGTGGACTTTATTTAAGTGTCACATGATCTGTCACATGATCTCAGTATATCTACACCTGTTCTGAACGGCCCCAGAGTCTGCAACACCACTAAGCAAGCTGCACCATGAAGACCAAGGAGCTCTCCAAATAGGTCAGGGACAAAGTTGTGGAGAAGTACAGATCAGGGTTTGGTTATAAAAAAATATCCGAAACTTTGAACATCCCACGGAGCACCATTTAAATCCATTATTAAAAAATTGAAAGAATATGGCACCACAACAAACCTGCCAAGAGAGGGCCGCCCGCCAAAACTCCCAGACCAGGCAAGGAGAGCATTAATCATAGAGGCAACAAAGATACCAAAGATAACCCTGAAGGAGCTGCAAAGCTCCACATTGGAGATTGGAGTATCTGTCCATGGGACCACCTTAAGCCGCACACTCCACAGAGCTGGGTTTTACGGAAGAGTGGCCAGAAAAAGCCATTGCTTAAAGAAAAAAATTGGTGTTCGCCAAAAGGCATGTGGGAGACTCCCCAAACATATGGAAGAATGTACTCTTGTCAGATGAGACTAAAATTGAGCTTTTTGGACATCAAGGAAAACACTATGTCTGGCGCAAACCCAACACTTCTCATCACCCCGAGAACACCATCCCCACAGGGAAGCATGGTGGTGGCAGCATCATGCAGTGGGGATGTTTTTCATCGGCAGGGAGTGGAAAACTGGTCAGAATTGAAGGAATGATGGATGGCGCTAAATACAGGGAAACCTGTTCTTGAGGGAAACCTGTTTTAGTCTTCCAGAGATTTGAGACTGGGACGGAGGTTCACCTTCCAGCAGGACAATGACCCTAAGCATATTGCTAAAGCAACACTTGAGTGGTTTAAGGGAAAACATTTAAATATCTTGGAATCACCTAGTCAAAGCACAGACCTAGGAAAAATGCCAAGGGGGTGAATACTTTCGCAAGCCACTAAGTGGAATAAGCAATTTCATAAATTCATCAAGTGCAACATCAGGTTGCTCCTTATTGCACACCACAAACCAGCAAATATTATTTACATCATCAACACAGAAATCACTACAAAACCTCAGTATGATCTCTTATGCACTATATTAGGCCCAGCCTTTGGAATTTTGGTTTTCCTACATGTAGCTTCTATATTATGATCACTATATCTGATGGATGTGTAGATTTCTGCAGTATTAGTAAAGATGTGATCAATACATGTGGATGATTTCATTCCTGTGCTGTTTGTAAATACAGTGTTAGGTTGATTGATAACCGGAACCAGGTTGCAGACACTTGTTATAGTTTGAGGCTTTTTCTTGAGTGGACAGCTTGGTGAAAGCCTGTCAATATTTAGGTCACCTAGAAAATATACCTCTCTGTTGATATCACATACATTATCAAGCATTTCACACATATTGTCCAGATACCGACTGTTAGCACTTGGTTGGATTGTGTTTGGGTTAACTGTACCTGATATACAGTATGTGATGTGGTTGTATTAGCTCTACCTGATCTCAGGGTTGGGGTTGTGTTAGCTCTACCTGATCTCAGGGTTGGGGTTGTGTTAGCTCTACCTGATCTCAGGGTTGGGGTTGTGTTAGCTGTACCTGATTTCAGGGTTGGGGTTGTGTTAGCTGTACCTGATCTCAGGGTTGGGGTTGTGTTAGCTGTACCTGATTTCAGGGTTGGGGTTGTGTTAGCTGTACCTGATTTCAGGGTTGGGGTTGTGTTAGCTCTACCTGATCTCAGGGTCCGGGTTGTATTAGCTGTACCTGATTTCAGGGTTGGGGTTGTGTTAGCTATACCTGATTTCAGGGTTGGGGTTGTGTTAGCTATACCTGATTTCAGGGTTGGGGTTGTGTTAGCTGTACCTGATTTCAGGGTTGCGGTAGCGCAGGGCCTGTGCCAGCAGCTCAGAGGTCTGTTGGAAGCAGTGGCCCAGCTCGTCTAACTTCTGCTCCATGGAGATGATTCGCTGCTCCAGCTCCCGGTACGAGTTATTCCAGTTGGCACTCAAGTCGCACATGATCATCTGCATCTGTTCACCATCAATCAACCGAACATGATCATCTGTTCACCATCAATCAACCAAACATGATCATCTGTTCACCATCAATCAACCAAACATGATCATCTGTTCACCATCAATCAACCAAACATGATCATCTGTTCACCATCAATCAACCAAACATGATCATCTGTTCACCATCAATCAACCAAACATGATCATCTGTTCACCATCAATCAACCAAACATGATCATCTGTTCACCATCAATCAACCAAACATGATCATCTGTTCACCATCAATCAACCAAACAAACAATCAAACAGACAAACATACAGACAATTAATCCATTCATCCAATGCTAGTTGTGTTGTGTTTTTTATAGTTATTTGTCATAACAACACAAGCATGCCTAACAAAATCCAGACATGGAATTCAGATGAACCCAGACTTAACCCCAGATGAGCTGAGGGTGACAGTGGCAACTCTCTTGGGGGAAACAACTCCCTAGGGTAGTTAAAACATTGAGGGGAACCACATTCATCACATGTACATATCTCCCTCCTTAAAACTGTCTCCTGTGACTGTTTCTTCCTCATAAATTTGCTCCTGTGTTTGATATACATATGAGCTGGACTTGCACAAATATATCAATCAATTGAATTAATAAAAGCGCTCACAACCCATTAACTACAGCCACTTTCTTTAGTTGTGCATTCTTTGCCAGGTATACTGCACATTAGGTAAAAAGCTCTGAGTCTAGGATTACATCACAGGGTGACTTGAACCTTCTGCTAAACCTCATGGTCGTTTTATAGAGTTTTATGTGTCTTTTACAGACATTTTATGTGTCTCAACACCTATTAATAAATAACACAGCAACTTTAATATACTGGATAATGGTCTGTGTAAAAGTGTGGTTATTACCTGGATCTGGGTTATCCTGTGTGTGTGTGTGTGTGTGTGTGTGTGTGTGTGTGTGTGTGTGTGTGTGTGTGTGTGTGTGTGTGTGTGTTTGTGTGTGTGTGTCAAACATGTCGACACAGCTCTGCCGTGAGTTGTTCTAGCCTACTGTATGGTGTGGTTGGTTTACCTTGGGCAGGTCGACCATCTCACTGGCGTAATCTCTCAGCTTCCTTTGTTTAAGTCGCAGGTGCCGGAATCTGTCCAAAACAGACAAAGGATATAGCAACATCTTAGTATGATAACAGTGTGATAGAGACCTGAAATAAATGCCTGGGCCTGAAGTAAAAAAACTGTCTTCACTGCCACTAGTACGCATTACAGTATGTATACATCTGACTGGGTAGTGTGTGCACTGTAGAGGGTCCCCTTCACTGAACAAACACAACACCCCTTACACTAACAATTACACAATCCCTTGGATTTGAGAATAGCTGAGGTACATAATAAACAGTTGCTTCAGGCTTAAAGTGGCAATCAGCAATAGAAACAATAACATAGTGTCCTCCCTGCCCCTTTTTCTGTGAAAAAACTGAGGGATGGAGCTGGAGAAATGAAACCACTCACATTCATAGACAGAGCTATGGATGCAAGGACTGACCATCCATGCTATCAAAATTATAGTTTTAGCTATGTTTTGAGCCTATATAGTGTTTGCTATATAGTACATTTACATTGTTTAAAAACATTGGAGTATAACAAGCTTATATTTTGGGTTCTGATGAGGCACAACAGTTGAACTAAACTGATGAGGCATTTACAAGTCATACTCTTCAAGAATCAATGGGTAGGGGAGACCGGGGTTGGTTGTCACACTTTGTACTCTTGTGTGTATTTCTCAGCACTAGTATATCTTACAAGATTATTTTTTAATGTTAGGAGAAAGACCAAGGTCTTCGGTTGAAATGGGGACCCTTTTTATCCTCATATATTCTAACATGGAGTTCTAAGCCATCAAACACACTCTGTCCACTTGTGACAACCAGCCCCATCGCGGGGTTGGATACAATGTTTGCTAGTAGTTTATTCATTTTCTAACAGGAAATTAAGCAGTATAGCATACAGTCTTACAAATAGCCTTTCCTTGATTGAACGATATTCCTGACAGAATTCAGAGTTTTATGTCGTGAGAATAACATATGACATTCTGAGTAAATGTGTCTGTAAGTGTTTAGTTTAGTCCATTAGGATCCCCATTAGCTACTGCACATGCAGCAGCTACTCTTCCTGATGTCCACATAAAACGTACAAATACATGACAAAGTACAGAACAGTTGCCCGCAGGACCGCCTCAATTCGTTGAGGCATGGACTCTACAAGGTATCGAAAGCGTTCCACAGGAATTCTGGCCAATGTTGACTCCAATGCTTCCCACAGTTGTGACAAGTTGGCTGGATGTCCTTTGTGTGGTGGACCATTCTTGATACCCAAGGGAAACTGTTGAGCGTGAAAAACCCAGCAGCGCTGCAGTTCTTGACACACTCAAAGCGGTGCGCCTGGCACCTACTACCATGCCCCGTTCAAAGGCACTTAAACCTTTTATCTTACCCATTCACCTTCTGAATGGCACACATCCATGTCTTAATTGTATCAAGGCTTAAAAATCATTCTTTAACCTGTCTCCTCCCCTTCATCTATACTGATTGAAGTGGAGTTAACAATTGACATCAATAAGGGATCATAGCTTTCAACTGGATTCACCTGGTCAGTCTATGCCATGGAAACAGCAGGTGTTCTTAATGTTTGTATACTCAGTGTATATTCATATTCTTATATACAGTACAGTTAAATCAGATCTTTAGAAAGAGGAGAGGCGATGTGATACAGTACTGTATGTTTATTATTAATGGTGGCAGAGCATTCCACGATGACATGGCGCTATACATAACTAAGCAACGCATACAATCTGTTTTTGGTTTGGGTACCGTGAAGAAAACCCATAATGGCGTGTCTGGTGGGGAATGTGTCTTTTTCAAGTGTATGCAAATAGATTATACAAGTGGTTAGGCATATTGAAGCACACACATGTTTCTTAAAAAGACTTAAAGAGAAGTAGTCAATTTTTCCTCAACCCTCAACCGTGAGACCATCATGCATGTTGTTGATGTTAGTTTTGTTTGTGCTGTTAAGGGCAAGGCACACTGCTTTGTTTTGAGCCAGCTGCAGCTTTGCTAAGTCTTTCAACTAGTACAGTTGATCTTTGTGTCACAAACGCAGAAGATATTTTTATAACGACTTTGTCAATATAACTTGACCTTGATAACAGACCATCCAATGTTACTCCTAGGAGTTTAGCTTCTTCAACTTGTTCAATGGTCACATCCTTTATGCACAAATCCAGTTGAGGTTTTAGGTCTAAGATAATGTTTTTAACCAAATATAACGCTTTTGGTTTTAGATGCATTTAAGGCCAGTTTATTATTAATTACCCATTCTGACTGTTACTCCTTGCTAAGAGTCTCAGTGAGCTCACTGGCTGTAGGTGCTGATGTGTAGAGTGTGCATTCTTGTACACAATAGAGAATAGTAACGGCCCAAGGCAACTGCCATGATGTATACCACACTGTACATATCTGATGTTAGAGAAGCTTCCATTAAAGAATACTCTCTGAGTTCTATTTGATTAGTAACTCTCCAACCATGTGATGGCAAGGGATGTAAACCCATAACACGTTTTTTCAATATGAATTATGATCAATAACATCAAAGGCTGCACTGAAATCTAACAATACAGCTCCAACTATCATCTTACTATCCATTTATTTTAGCCAATCATCAGTCATCTTAGTCAGTGCAGTACAAGTTGAGTGCCCTTCCCTATATGCACACTGAAAGTCAGTAGTTAACTTCTTCTTTGAAAAATAGCATTGTATTTGTTTAAACACAATTTTATCCATCCGTTTACTAAGAACAGGCATCAAACTGATTGGGCGGCTGTTACAGCCAGCAAAGGTTGCTTTACTATTTTTAGGTACTAGAATTACTTTAGCTTCCTTCCATGCCTGTGGACACAGCCTCCTTTAGGCGTTGGTTAAAGACATGGCAAATAGGGGTGGCAATACAGTCTGATATCATTTTCAATAGTTTCCCATCTAGGTTGTCTGTACCTGGTGGCTTATCCTTTTTGATGGAAACCAATAGTTTTCCCACCTCTTCCACACAAACTTGACCAAATTCGAAGCAATCATTCTCTTTCATTATTAGATCTTCAATACAATAATATGATGGTTCACTGTTCAATGTTGTCATTTCACTTCTCAGTTTGTCCACTTTACCAGTGAAATAGTCATTGAAATGATTGGCTATATCAAAAGGTTTTGTCAGAAATGACGCATGAACTTCAATGAAAATGTTTTTTCTGCCCATAATATAATTTAAGGTACAAATACTTTTTCTGTGGATGTGTGTTAGAAATGACAATGAAGGGAGAGAGACAACGAAGGGAGCTCTTTATATCACAAACACAAAAAAGCTTGGGATTTTATAATGGAGCTGATAGTGACAACCTACCCAACAGTTATCACATGACTTGACCTAGGAACTCATAAATAGGTTTGAAATATAGCTCTCCCTTTCCTATTTTCAACAAACATAATTGTTCATGGATACTCACATAATTCGAACATTTACAAAGAAAACACCTTTTATAAAATATTTTTTTACTTTTACCTATGAAAAACACAAATGCCCCTCACCTCAATGTTTTGTCATGCTGACATGAATTGACCAGGTGGATGAGTTCTTTCCAAGAATTCACACATTTTAACGTTAAATATACAGTGTATTACACAGCATCATTGACATTGGGAGTAATTAGCACTGTGACAACCAACATGTGAGACAACCAACCCCAGACTCCCCAACATATCATTCATTTATAAGTCCAAAAATGGATGTAGCAACTGCAGGTTGACCCTTTAAGTTTATCATGTTTGGCTCTTAGATACTGTCAATAACTAAACATCCAGGAGCCCTGCTTAGTGTTCGGGATGGGTAGATTGGAGAAATGTCTGTTGCTCCAAAGTTTTCAACGTTTAAATTTTGATTCTAAGTTGGATGAAACCAGAACTGCCCCAGAAAAACAGAAACCAATATTGCAGGGAACTTCCATCAAGCACTCATGTGCACTAAAATGTCCTAGTGGGGATGCCAGAGCCAAAGAACCGATGCATAAAAGCCTGATAAAGTAAAAACAAAATGAGTCTCTAAATAGTCTCTTAACTGTTTGGCTCTGTCTCCATTCCAAGGTGCTGGAAGTGCCTCCTCATGCTTTCTTTCCACTATGTATTTATAGTGGGTCTGCTAACTGTACAGCAGGAAATGTAACCCCTCCACCCTTACGGGCATACTCTCTCTCTCTCTCCCACACACACACACACACACACACGCACACGCACACGCACACGCACACGCACAGTATTATGAAGTCCTGCTGCCTGATAATGACTCACACATTCACACGTCTAAGCTTCCTAGTTTCCTATTTGTTAGGATCTCCCGTGAAAGAGGTCAGGCAACCCCACACCTCACTCCACTTGTTATTAGCAGGAAGACTAGGAGACATATTTTCAAACAACATGGATGAACAACAATGAAAGTAGACATGGGGAAGCAGGCTGAGGACGTCAAAGTTCCCAAATGCTATTAGGAGAAGGAACTGTCAGTCTGACTTTTTTGTTATTGTGAAACATAAGCAGTTTTTTGTGAATTAAGTGTTTCTAAGTGTTTCTTAGTTGTGAATTGACGGCACGTGATGGAAGTTCCTTCTTCTGAATTCTGTTAAATAAATGTTTCACTGTTTGTGAGATGACCATTGTCCAGTTCTTTTAGTCACGAGAGCTTTTGTGAGAGTGAGACTATGTTGTATCTTTACTCTATTCTAAATTCAAACTTTACTATTGTCAGTGTATCCATTTGATTGATGTCTAAAGTCTAAATTTTACGTAGTGGCCTAATCTTTTACCAAAGGGGTGGAGTACCAAACTTGTTTTGCTGGACCGTAGCATCCAAACAAAATAGACTCAGTTCAGTGTTGACAAAAAGTTAATAACCCATAAAACCAGCACAACACACACACACACACACACATGGACACACACACACACACACACACACACACACAGTATTATGAAGTCCTGCTGCCTGATAATGACTCACACATTCACACGTCTAAGCTTCCTAGTTTCCTATTTGTTAGGATCTCCCGTGAAAGAGGTCAGGCAACCCCACACCTCACTCCACTTGTTATTAGCAGGAAGACTAGGAGACATGTTTTCAAACAACATGGATGAACAACAATGAAAGTAGACATGAGGAAGCAGGCTGAGGACGTCAAAGTTCCCAAGTGCTATTAGGAGAAGGAGCTGTCATTCAGATTTATTTTTTTGTCAAACACAAGCAGTTTTTTGTTAACTTTTCCGGTGTTTCTTAGTTGTGAATTGACGGCACGTGATGGAAGTTCCTTCTTCTGATTTCTGTGTTAAATAAATGTTTCACTGTTTGTGAGATGACCATTGTCCAGTTCTTTTAGTCACGAGAACTTTTCTGAAAGTGAGACTATGTTGTATCTTTACTCTATTCTAAATTCAAACTTTACTATTGTCAGTGTATCCATTTGATTGATGTCTAAAGTCTAAATTGTACGTAGTGGCCTAATCTTTTACCAAAGGGGTGGAGTACCAAACTTGTTTTGCTGGACCGTAGCATCCAAACAAAATAGACTCAGTTCAGTGTTGACAAAGAATTTATGAACCATAAAACCAACACAACACAACACACACACACACACACACACACACACACACACACACACACACACACACACACACACACACACACACACACACACACACACACACACACACACACACATACAATTTAGACGGCTTAGTGTTCTGAACGGTCTCTAAAAGTATTGCTATTCTTCTGTTCTCCAGTGTTTCTGCAGAACAAATCTAGTCGAGATGAGTTGTGTCCCAGAAACCTGAAGAAGATGCATATAGTAGAGGACAAACTGATGGCCCACTCCCATCTGAAATACAAAGGTTAAACTGTGATGAGGACTTACACTCTGATGGCCTCCAGTAGGCACCTCTGGTGTCTGCGGTGCTCTCCACTGTTTCCCCTGGTCAGGTTGGTGCGGTGCAGCAGCCAACACTCCCTCAGCACATTGGCAGCAGCATGGCGGATCTGGGACAGACAGAGGGCCAACATCAAGACCCAATCAAACCTGCAGCCCTAACGTGTACGTGTGTGACACACACTCCTTTGTACAGCATGACTGTCCCAGCTGGAGATAAGAGTATATGGAACGGTGATGCATTAGGCTAACACTCATGTTTATAGCAGGATTAAGTTTAGGTATAAAGAATTACAGCACTAACCGGAAGGATGACAGCATGTCATAGCATGGTTTCATCTTGGGGGCATGTTTATATCATGGTTTCATCTTGGGGGCATGTTAATATCATGGTGTCATCTTGGGGGCATGTTTATATCATGGTGTCATCTTGGGGGCAGGTTTATATCATGGTGTCATCTTTGGGGCATGTTTATATCATGATGTCATCTTGGGGGCATGTTTATATCATGGTGTCATCTTGGGGGCATGTTTATATCATGGTGTCATCTTTGGGGCATGTGTATATCATGGTGTCATCTTTGGGGCAGGTTTATATCATGGTGTCATCTTGGGGGCATGTTTATATCATGGTGTCATCTTGGGGGCATGTTTATATCATGGTGTCATCTTTGGGGCAGGTTTATATCATGATGTCATCTTGGGGGCATGTTTATATCATGGTGTCATCTTGGGGGCATGTTTATATCATTGTGTCATCTTGGGGGCATGTTTATATCATGGTGTCATCTTGGGGGCATGTTTATATCATTGTGTCATCTTGGGGGCATGTTTATATCATGGTGTCATCTTGGGGGCATGTTTATATCATGGTGTCATCTTTGGGGCAGGTTTATATCATGATGTCATCTTGGGGGCATGTTTATATCATGGTGTCATCTTGGGGGCATGTTTATATCATGGTGTCATCTTTGGGGCATGTTTATATCATGATGTCATCTTGGGGGCATGTTTATATCATGGTGTCATCTTTGGGGCATGTGTATATCATGGTGTCATCTTTGGGGCATGTTTATATCATTGTGTCATCTTGGGGGCATGTTTATATCATTGTGTCATCTTGGGGGCATGTTTATATCATGATGTCATCTTTGGGGCATGTTTATATCATTGTGTCATCTTGGGGGCATGTTTATATCATTGTGTCATCTTGGGGGCATGTTTATATCATGATGTCATCTTGGGGGCATGTTTATATCATTGTGTCATCTTGGGGGCATGTGTATATCATTGTGTCATCTTTGGGGCATGTTTATATCATTGTGTCATCTTGGGGGCATGTGTATATCATTGTGTCATCTTGGGGGCATGTTTATATCATTGTGTCATCTTGGGGGCATGTTTATATCATTGTGTCATCTTGGGGGCATGTTTATATCATTGTGTCATCTTGGGGGCATGTTTATATCATGATGTCATCTTGGGGGCATGTTTATATCATTGTGTCATCTTGGGGGCATGTGTATATCATGGTGTCATCTTTGGGGCATGTTTATATCATTGTGTCATCTTGGGGGCATGTGTATATCATGGTGTCATCTTTGGGGCAGGTTTATATCATGATGTCATCTTGGGGGCATGTTTATATCATGGTGTCATCTTGGGGGCATGTTTATATCATGGTGTCATCTTTGGGGCATGTGTATATCATGGTGTCATCTTTGGGGCATGTTTATATCATTGTGTCATCTTGGGGGCATGTTTATATCATTGTGTCATCTTGGGGGCATGTTTATATCATGATGTCATCTTGGGGGCATGTTTATATCATGGTGTCATCTTGGGGGCATGTTTATATCATGATGTCATCTTGGGGGCATGTTTATATCATGGTGTCATCTTTGGGGCATGTGTATATCATGGTGTCATCTTTGGGGCATGTTTATATCATGGTGTCATCTTGGGGGCATGTTTATATCATGGTGTCATCTTGGGGGCATGTTTATATCATTGTGTCATCTTGGGGGCATGTTTATATCATGATGTCATCTTGGGGGCATGTTTATATCATGGTGTCATCTTGGGGGCATGTTTATATCATGGTGTCATCTTGGGGGCATGTTTATATCATGGTGTCATCTTGGGGGCATGTTTATATCATGGTGTCATCTTGGGGGCATGTTTATATCATGATGTCATCTTGGGGGCATGTTTATATCATGGTGTCATCTTGGGGGCATGTTTATATCATGATGTCATCTTGGGGGCATGTTTATATCATGATGTCATCTTGGGGGCATGTTTATATCATGGTGTCATCTTGGGGGCATGTTTATATCATGATGTCATCTTGGGGGCATGTTTATATCATGGTGTCATCTTGGGGGCATGTTTATATCATGGTGTCATCTTGGGGGCATGTTTATATCATGATGTCATCTTGGGGGCATGTTTATATCATGGTGTCATCTTGGGGGCATGTTTATATCATGGTGTCATCTTGGGGGCATGTTTATATCATGATGTCATCTTGGGGGCATGTTTATATCATGATGTCATCTTGGGGGCATGTTTATATCATGGTGTCATCTTGGGGGCATGTTTATATCATGATGTCATCTTGGGGGCATGTTTATATCATGGTGTCATCTTTGGGGCATGTTTATATCATGGTGTCATCTTGGGGGCATGTTTATATCATGGTGTCATCTTTGGGGCATGTGTATATCATGGTGCCATCTTGGGGGCATGTGTATATCATGGTGCCATCTTGGGGGCATGTTTATATCATTTACATTTACATTTAAGTCATTTAGCAGACGCTCTTATCCAGAGCGACTTACAAGTACATACATTTATACTTTTTTGTACTGGCCCCCCGTGGGAATCGAACCCACAACCCTGGCGTTGCAAGCGCCATGATCTACCAACTGAGCTACACGGGACTGTAGCTCGTGTATCATGGTGTCATCTTTGGGGCATGTGTATATCATGGTGCCATCTTGGGGGCATGTTTATATCATGGTGCCATCTTGGGGGCATGTTTATATCATGGTGTCATCTTGGGGGCATGTTTATATCATGGTGCCATCTTGGGGGCATGTTTATATCATGGTGTCATCTTGACAGCATGTTAATATCATGGTGCCATCTTGGGGGCATGTTTATATCATGGTGTCATCTTGGGGGCATGTTTATATCATGGTGTCATCTTGGGGGCATGTTTATATCATGGTGTCATCTTGGGGGCATGTTTATATCATGGTGCCATCTTGGGGGCATGTTTATATCATGGTGTCATCTTGACAGCATGTTAATGTCATGGTGCCATCTTGGGGGCATGTTTATATCAAGGTGTCATCTTGACAGCATGTTAATGTCATGGTGCCATCTTGGGGGCATGTTTATATCATGGTGTCATCTTGACAGCATGTTAATATCATGGTGCCATCTTGGGGGCATGTTTATATCATGGTGCCATCTTGGGGGCATGTTTATATCATGGTGCCATCTTGGGGGCATGTTTATATCATGGTGCCATCTTGGGGGCATGTTTATATCATGGTGCCATCTTGGGAGCATGTTTATATCATGGTGCCATCTTGGGAGCATGTTTATATCATGGTGCCATCTTGGGGGCATGTTTATATCAAGGTGTCATCTTGACAGCATGTTAATATCATGGTGCCATCTTGGGAGCATGTTTATATCATGGTGCCATCTTGGGAGCATGTTTATTTGCTGATTAAACTGCTGTTATGAAGTGAGAGGTAGTCCATGGTTAACGTTGATGAAAACAGTGTTGCCTAGTGCAGAACTGGGTCAGGCGGGATGGGCTGTACACTAATGTTTGCTACACGGCGGTGTTTGCTAAAAACACAAACGGATGGACACGTACCCGTTATACAGGGAATAATATTTGAGGATGCGAATAGGCATCAGTGGGCCATATGTTGGTTACGGAAACATATTCTTCTTTTTTTCTCTTTGATTCTATTCATGTCTGCTATTCTTACTGATGAGTACACTGTAACTGCCTATCTGAGCCTGGTGAAGTCACTCCAGCCGGGCCCTGTCTTGTGTTGTCCTGTGTGTGGGGTTATTATTAGGGGCCGTCAGGGGCCGTGCCCAGATGTCTTTTCTTATTCTTCCTGTCAACGTAAATCAGGGCAATGACGGACAGCTCCGCAGGGACGCGCACACACACACCAAACAACTACCAACAGACATAAGGATGCACCCAGTGAGAGGATGTGTTCAGTGCCAGGGAGGAAGCAGTTACATCCTCAGCAGACCTATAACCTCACATCCTCACACTGACAACACACTGCAGCCTGCAGCCAGGTGTAGCCTACACCCTACACTGCCAACCTAGCGCTCAGCTAATGCTCAGTCAGGTCAGTGGATTTCAAAGAATCCTGCCATACACTACTTATATATTCGAGAATGATGAATATTTGGAAATGGATATGGAAATCATGCTAGCATCTTCCGTTGTGCTCGTTTATTTTCAGGTTGTTGATTCTCCTTCCCGGCGATAAGCAAGCAGATGGATCCTGTCTGAGGCTTCAACATGAAGTAACCCCTCAAAAACATACACTCGCTCACTGTGTCGTCAGTTACGGCAGTGAGTATATACACACACACACAACACACACATCATCTTATCCAGTTTCCTCTCGGTCCGAGCGCCCCGTCCTGGACTGACACAAGTCCCTTTCCTGACAGGGACACTATTGTTTCCTCTTTTTGACGCCTTTTGGAGGCTATTAAGAGATTGGCGGGCCCCACTCCCAAGCGCCCCCCCCTCCACCCCCCCCCCCAGAACTTTTCCCACACTATCCTGTCCTCTGGAATGCCCTATTTAAGGAAAAAATTATATTATAAAAAGACTCCAAAATCATAACACGCGGCGATGCAGAAAATATCTCTGCATCCACCCAGAAGGCCTCATCTGTTGTGTCAAGGGTTTTGTTTTTCTTGTGAGACCGAGGGAAACTTTGAAGGGAGCTGGCTGCTACCGGTTATCAATGCAAGACAGTGGTTTGGATCGTCACAGTATGTTTTTCTTATCATTCAGTTATTGGAAATATGGGGATAAATGACTCCTTGAACTAAGAGACACCCACAACATGTACATTCATTACTGTCATTATAGAGCCATGTATTTCTACTGACCCTGTGACCACCTGACCAGGAAAAACTCCCAACCCTAGTAAAGGTTAGAACTAAGGCCCAGAGTTTTCCTGACTAGGTGGACACATGGGATATGGAAAAACTCTGGTGCAGTCGTTCTCCTTGTCTCACTCGTTTGGAGATCTGGATGTCCATCATGAAGAAGTGCACGTGTTTCTCTCCTTTGTTCAGCGCCAGCTTCTTGGTCATGACGGCCACCAGCATGGCGGTACAGGCCACACCCTGAGGACAAACACACAGCCACACCACCGTCATTATGGTTACCACCACCACCGTTTGTCATCCTCCTCGTGTCCGTAAGAGCGGGAGTCAGAGTCGGAATTCACAAAATGATCATGTCAACATTCAAAATTAGCCCTATTGCTTCAGGTCTGCTTGGCTAACATCAAGATAGACATCGTAATTCCTTTTCAAGAGGTTATTAAATAGTTGTGACTTGCTATAACTTGTACAAATATGGTGGGCCTATTTCGCCAAATAATACTAGTTACACTGAATTGACCTTATGTTTATGTGAGAGTGAAATGGTTAATCATATGCCACTGTGCCACTGATATAGTAGTATGGTTTACTCTGAGAATAGCATTGTGCTATTGCTGGATAGGGAACAACTAAATGCTGACGAATGCTCAGGAACCCCACAGGGTGAATCAGAGTGACTTGGCACTAAAAGTGACTATATTTCAGTGTGGTACAATAGTCTCAACACACTAATTCTTACTGTGAAATCTTAGACTACACTTCTAACCTATGGGGGAGATATAACATACAGATTAAGTTGGAGGATTACATAAGCCTTAGACAAATACATTTAAACTCAGTTTTTCACAATTCTGACATTTAGTCAGAGTAAAAATTCCCTGTCTTAGGTCAGTTAGGATCACCACTTTATTTTAAGAATGTGAAATGTCAGAATAATAGTAGAGAGAATGATTTACTTCAGCTTTTATTTCTTTCATCACATTCCCAGTAGGTCAGAAGTTTACATACACAATTACTATTTGGTAGCATTGCCTTTAAATTGTTTAAATTGGGTCAAATGTTTCGGGTAGCCTTCCACAAGCTTCCCACAATAAGTTGGGTGAATTTTGTCCCATTCCTCCTGACAGAGCTGGTGTAACTGAGTCAGGTTTGTAGGCCTCCTTGATTGCACACGCTTTTTCAGTTCTGCCCACAAATTTTCTATAGGATTGAGGTCAGGGCTTTGTGATGGCCACCACAATACCTTGACTTTGTTGTCCTTAAGCCATTTTGCTACAACTATGGAAGTATGCTTGTCGTCATTGTCCCTTTGGAAGACCCATTTGTGACCAAGCTTTAACTTCCTGACTGATGTCTTGAGATGTTGCTTCAATATATCCACATAATTTTCCTTGACATCTATTTTGTGAAGTGCACCAGTCCCTCCTGCAGCAAAGTACCCCCACAACATGATGCTGCCACCCCTGTGCTTCACGGTTGGGATGGTGTTCTTCAACTTGCAAGCCTCTCCCTTTTTCCTCCAAACATAACAATAGTCATTATGGCCAAACAGTTCTATTTTTGTTTCATCAGACCAGAGGACATTTCTCCAAAAAGTACGATCTTTGTCCCCATGTGCAGTTGCAAACCGTAGTCTGGCTTTTTTATGGTGGTTTTGGAGCAGTGTCTTCTTCCTTGCTGAGCGGCCTTTCAGGTTATGTCGATATAGGACTCGTTTCTCACATTGGATATAGATACTTTTTACCCGTTTCTTCCAGCATCTTCACAAGGTTTGCTGTTGTTCTGGGATTGATTTGCACTTTTCGCACCAAAGTTCGTTCATCTCTAGGAGACAGAACGCGTCTCCTTCCTGAGCGGTATGATGGCTGCATGGTCCCATTGTGTTTATACTTGCATACTATTGTTTGTACAGATGAACGTGGTACCTTCAGGCGTTTGGAAATTGCTCCTAAGGATGAACAACACTTGTGGAGGTCTACAATTTTTGGTTGGCTGATTTCTTTAGATTTTTCCATGATGTCAAGCAAAGGCAGTTTGAAGGTAGGCCTTGAAATACATCCACAGGTACACCTCCAATTGACTCAAATGATGTAAATTAGCCTATCAGAAGCTTCTAAAGCCATGACATCCTTTTCTGGAATTTTCCAAGCTGTTTAAAGGCACAGTCAACTTAGTGTATGTAAACTTCTGACCCACTGGAATTGTGATACTGTGAATTATAAGTGAAATAATCTGTCTGTAAACAATTGTTGGAAAAATTACTTGTGTCATGCACAAAGTAGATGTCCTAACCGACTTGCCAAAACTATAGTTTGTTAACAAGACATTTGTGGAGTGGTTGAAAAACGAGTTTTTCTGACTCCAACCTAAGTGTATGTAAACTTCCGACTTCAACTGTAGTTAATTTACCATTGAGTGCAATTTTATATCAATATCTACTGTAATTGCACAAAGCTCACAGTTGTACCAATGTGTATCTACCTACACTGTAATTGCATTGTACCTGCCAGGGTAATTACTGTGAAAATACAGTACATGGTTTTAGAGACATAGTGTAATCATATCATTTAAAGATTAGACTGGTTTGAAAATGGAGACTGATTTTTACCTGTTTTCCTTCCCTTGTTTGCATTAGTAAAAGAGAGAGAGAGATACAAGTCTGATAAAGAAGAACAATCATATTAGCATGCACGCATAGGCTCACAATGAAACACAGATTACAGTCTGGTCACAGAGATAATGCTAAGAGCCATTCAGATAGATGAATCACAAATCCTGCACTAGTCCCCTGTCCTCTCCTAAGAGCTCCCAAAATACTCTGCTGGCTTCCTAACATCAACCAACCCACTCACTGGTATTGGGATGGGCATGGGCATGACTTGAACCAAAGATTCTGTGTGAATCTGCACCAGTGTAATCTGGGAATTTTGAGAGACACAACATCCTTCCCAGGGATCCATCCACACCCCACTGATAGGATGTGTGGCGAGCACGCTGCTCCGCTCACTTCCCCAACACAGCTGGGACACTACCAGAGAGGCAGGCCAGCCCAGGATAGAGGTGTTGAGCCTAGGGGTCATTGCCAGCCGAGCACTACAGGTGTGAGTATTGCTTCACTCATTGTCCTCGAGAGCTGCCCTGTTGGGAGTAGGAAACTTTTTTTTCTTCCAAGTCATTGGCACAGGTTGGCACGCCCTCCTGTTCCAGTGGTGCCAAAGGCTATAAACTACCTAAAAATGGAAATGGTGAAAAGTTTCCCCTTAATAAAGGGGAAAGCTTATATAAACAAGGGGAGAGGGAGAGAAAGAGGAGTGAAGGATAATTTTCCACTGTGTCAGGGAGGTGTCTCAGCCTGGCTCGCGCCCCTCTGACTCTCCGTCGCTTATCTGCTCGGATCGGAAACGGGCAGAGCTGAGGTGAGGCAGAGAGCCAAGTCCTTACAGCCCAACAAGCAGAAAACACCCAGATACCTCCCTCCCTCTCTCTCGCTCCCTGTACTAGGTACATGGCCCTAAACCCTTCAAAGTGCAAGATCCTGTTGGTAACATGTATGAGAAACCTGTCCCTGCATGTCCCCTTATGATATATGGGAAAAACCTGCAAGTCTGTGAAAGTGTGAAAATCCTTGGAGTCATTGTGCAAAACATTCTGCAGTGGGACGAACAAAACGATTCAATGATTCGCAAGGGAAGCAAAAAGTCTTCCTACGTCGACTTAAAATATTTAACTTTCCACAAATGGACCTGGTAGCCATCTACACGGGCTATGTTCAACCCTGCCTAGAGTATACCGCAACAGCTTGGCACAGCTCCTTGACTCAAGCCCTCTCTGAACAACTCAAACCCATACAGAAGCGTGTTTGCAGAACCATCCCAGGCACGGCATATCCTGAAACAACAATGCTCTGACGTCACTGTCACTGCCCTCACTTCATGAGAGAAGAGAGAAACTGTACCTTTCCTTTTTCCCTGTTCAAGACCCCCTTCAGAGAACAGTTACCTGTCTGCCGAGGACAAGTGTCAGGCAGATCCACCTGCTCTCTATTCCACATGCCAGGACTGAGAGATATATAAGTCGCCCATTCCATACCTATATACAGTACCAGTAAAAAGTTTGGACACATCAACTCAGGCCTGTGATGCACAATCCAGCTACGCTTGGAAGATGCAAGTCTACACAGGGAAGCCGACCAGTGGAGGCTCAGAGAAGAACCAGGAGATGCGGGTTGTGCTTGATGTGACAGACAGACTGAGGGGGCACAATGTCAAGTGTGACAATTTCTTCACCTCTTATGAACTCAGCCAGCAGCTCCCGAAGAGGAAGATCACCATGGTTGGTGCAGTTAGAAAGAACAAGCCTGAGCTCCCCCCTGCACTCCTCGCAACAAAGAGGCCTTCTCATCAAAGTTTGCCTTCACCCCCACCACCACTCTAGTTTCTTACCTCCCAAATAGGAACAATAATGTGGTCTTCCTGAGCACACTGCACAAAACGGCTGAGATCAGTGATCGTGAGGACAGGAAGCCAGCAATCATCCTGGACTACCGCCACAACAAAGGAGGTGTGGACAACCTGGACAAGATGATTGGAACTTACAACTGCAGGAGGATGACTGCCCGCTGGCCCCTGGTCATCTTCCATAACATCATTGATGTGTCCTCATACAATGCCTTTGTGATATGGAACAAGATCAACCCTACCTGGATGCCTGATAAGCGGAACAAGAGGAGGGTGTTCCTAGAGCAGCTGGGAAAGGCACTTGTAACCCCACACATTCAAAGAAGGGAACGCTTCCCCTGCACAGTAGCCTCTGCAGTGCTTGTGGAAGCTGTTCAGGGGGCTGAATCTTGTCCTGATCCACCTGAGGCTGTAGCTGGAGCAGGCAAGAGGAGGAGATGCCAATTCTGCCCCCAAAGAAGGACTGTAAAACAAATACTATGTGCTGCACATATGAGAAATGCATCTGCAAAGTCCATGCACACACATTTGCATACTGTCCTACATGTGCTAACTAGAGTTGATTGATTTATGTAATTCACGTTTTTGTTTTGTATTTATTATTTTATTCTTATTTATTGTTGTTGTTTATACACCTTGTGGGTGGGGGCAATGGTTCCAAAATGGGAGAAGACTAGTATTTTGTAGTTGAATTCCTCATTGTACAGTATATAAGAATATATCACTATGTTGCCAAAAAATGTCAAGGCTGTTATTGTTTCCCATTAGTAAAATGCATTCAAACTACTTTCTGCACATTTCTGCTACTTTCTTAGAGCAGCTGGGAAAGGGACTTGTAACACCACACAAGTGCTAGCAAGTGCTATCTCTTGCAAAAAAAAATATGTTTACACCTATGCAGTACCTTTAGCAATAATAATAATAACAAACCTAAAAAAACAACAATTATGACAAGTGAAGTGAAGGTGGGTCATTTTTTACCCTTAGGACAAGAGGAGTATACAAAATGTTAAGACTACACAAGGGTAAACAGGTGTGCCTTGTTAAAAGTTAATTTGCGGAATGTCTTTCTTTCTTAATGCGTTTGAGCCAATCAGATGTATTGTGACAAGGTAGGGGTGGTATACAGAAGATAGCCCTATTTGGTAAAAGACCAAGAACAGCTCAAATAAGAAAAGAGAAATGACAGTCCATCATTACTTTAAGACATGAAGGTCAGTCAATGCGGAAAATTTTAAGAACTTTGAAAGTTTCTTCAAGGGCAGTTGCAAAAACCATCAAGTACTATGATGAAACTGGCTCTCATGAGGACCGATATGCCATCCCATCTACTTAGTGGGACTATAATTTCTTTTTCAACAGGACAATGACCCAAAACACACATCCAGGCTGTGTAAGGGCTATTTGACCAAGAAGGAGAGTGATGGAGTGCTGCATCAGATGGCCTGGCCTCCACAATCACTCGGCTTCAACCCAATTGAGATGGTTTGGGATGAGTTGGACCGCAGATTTAAGGAAAAGCAGCCAACAAGTGCTCAGCATATGTGGGAACTCCTTCAAGACTGTTGGAAAAGCAATCCAGGTGAAGCTGGTTGAGAGAATGCCAAAAGTGTGCAAACCTGTCATCAAGGCAAAGGGTAGCTACTTTGAAGAATCTCAAATATAAAATATATTTAGATTTGTTTAACACTTTTTTGGTTACTACATGATTCCATATGTGTTATTTCATAGTTTGGATGTCTTCACTATTATTCTACAATGTAGTACAAATAAAGAAACCCTGGAATGAGTAGGTGTGTCCAAACTTGACTGGTACTGTAAAAAATAATACAAATAAATACAAATATTCTTCCATTGTAAAAACCTATCAACTCTTTGTACTCAGCATCAACCAACTTAACTGAGATATTGGCCTATATTCTTATTGGTGAGGGTCCATTGTTTTGTGAACAATGGCAGTTGAATTATGACAATATATCATATTGAAACTCCTTTGTTCTTTTCTATGACAGAACAAGACCTGAAGTGTATTATTTAATGTCATTTCCATGGCATCCAGACTGCTTGAACATAAGAGTCGCAGCTCTTTCACAAATTTCAAATATGCTTACAGTGCTTCAAATTAGCTTTTTTTCTACTGCGTGTACCTTTCTTACCAGTGGGTGTAACCAAAGCGTTTGAGTCACAGACATAACAATACATGCGTCAATAACCACACTGCTTTCGTCGTTCGACAAGAGAAAGGTCATATGTTATCATGTAGAGCACATTGGGGCTGCATTCTGTAAGAAACGTGCTATAAAAATAAAGTTCAATATTATCAGTGCCTGTACTCTCTGAGTTCACCCATAAAAACAGTAAGCTCACTGTAACCTTTCACATCTCCCACCTCTGCTCAGTGCCAAGACATCTACATAACAACTACTCCAGTGTGTGTGTGTGTGTGTGTGTGTGTGTGTGTGTGTGTGTGTGTGTGTGTGTGTGTGTGTGTGTGTGTGTGTGTGTGTGTGTGTGTGTGTGTGTGTGTGTGTGTGTGTGTGTGTGTGTGTGTGTGTGTGTGTGTGTGTGTGTGTGTGTGTGTGTGTGTGTGTGCGTGTGTCACTTCTCTGACCCATTACTCAACACCCCTTATCTCAGAGGTGTATCAACAACCAAGACATTGTCAGGTATTCTTCCCTGAACATGTCATATACAAGCTGATAGTGGGGAAAACAATAATAAAAATACTATTACAGTGGTACAGTCGTGTTAAATTCATTTTCAGAATAGAATAGAAAAGCTTCAATATGAAAACTACAGCTACTGTACTTTAAGACATCATAGCATGCACTGGCAACACACCGGGGGCACATGCTGTAGTGTAGGACATTGTAAGAATGCCATCATGGAAAATAATATAGAAAGAGGCCAAGACAGGAGAGATCGATGGGAGTAGCGACAGGCAAACAATGAGTTAGCAGCAACAGTACTGTACTGCTCTCTGCATGTACCCAGCAACTAGCCGCCAGCATCAAAGTCATTATTGGGACTGTGTGGCACCAACCACCACTGTATTTCTACTGTAAGTAAATAACTTTCTGCAGCCACTTCAACGTAATGGGTACTTACACAACAACCAACTCAAGAGCACTGACTAGTGTTTCAATTTCTCTCTATTCTTCTTCATTTGATCACCCTGTTGCAAAAGAACTTTCCTGCAATGCAGTTTATTTGAGGTTTAAAATGGCTTCTGAAGTTTGTAATTTCTACCTTGAAATTTCAGACATGATTTTCCCTTACAAAAAATTGATCTACCCCTACAAAAATATTCATGAACTAAAATCCATTTCGTAATTCACATTTCCTGTTGCTGCTGGATTATTGCCCTGCTGTAGCAAACTGGCAAAAAATTTGATCATACATCTGTACACCTGCAGAGACAAGAAGCCATGTACAGTACATGTATGTTATTTAGCCTGTCTACTTTACAGTAATGTTCTGCTTTAAAAAGCCATTGTAACCTTTAGATACAGGCTTAATCATGCTTTGACACTCAGGCTATCTCTCCATATTCCCCTCCCCATATAGTTACCATGACTCCATATAGTTACCATGACTCCGGTGAAGAGGCACACCACTTTTCCACAGCTGGTTTTGGGGGACACGTCCCCGTATCCCACAGTGAGGAAGGTGATGGCAATGAGCCAGAGAGCCGTGTCCATACGACCAGTCTCCTCCTGTATCTGCCTGTAGAGGGCCACACACCCTGGGGTCACTCACTACATACACAGATACATATGTCTTACATGAAGATATTCATAGATTTTATCAATATTATATAGACATTACATTACTAACAAGATCAGACAAATGGGTAAGACAAAAACAGAGATATATTAAGTTGACAAATCTGATTGTCAAGAACTCCAGTCACCCAAGTCATGGACTGTTCTCTCTGCTACCGCACCGTAAGCGGTACCGGATCACAAAGTCTAGGTCCAAAAGTCTCCTTAACAGCTTCTATCCCCAAGCCATGAGAGTGCTTTACAATTAATCAAATGGCCACTCAGACTATTTGTATTGACAACCCACCCCATTGTTTTTACACTGCTGCTACTCACTGTTTATTATCTATGCAAAGACACTTTACCCCTACCTACATGTACAAATAACCTCGACTAACCTGTACCCCCGCACATTGACTCGGTATCGGTACCCCCTCTATATAGCCTCATTATTGATATTTTATTGTGTAACTATTTTTTTATTTTTTTACTTTTGTTTATTTAGTAAATATTTTCTTGACTGTATTTTCTTAAAACTGCATTGTATGTTAAGGGCTTGCAAGGAAGGATTTCACGCTAAGGTTGTATTCGACGCAGGTGAAAAATAAAATTTGATTTGATTTGTTTTGAGATTTAGAATCTTTATGGGCATCCAAAGATCAAAGCGTTGTAGTTACAGTTAGACTGTGATTATCTGTTTATCTGTCAGTGGCTGTGGGGTCAGGGAAGGTCCTGTTTCAATTCCAGAAAAGAGAAAATGGAAGTTGAATTGTCTGGACAGATGGTGAAATTGACTCAAAAATGGGCTGACTTTTGTAAGTTGTTGTTTTCTCAGAATCTATTTCAAAACCATTCCAATTCAGTGTTCATCTTAAGTATTCTATTGCCTACAGGGAAGTTATAATGCATTATACCTGTCGGGTGTTACTCAGAAGTCTTACAATCTGTCAATCATCAGATCGTATAACCAAAACGTCAGTTTGTTTAACATGCAGCTTGATTAACTAACACGTTTGATTTTCTCTATGTAACTGAGATCTAAGAATCCCATCCCATTGTAGGTTCAGCCTAAACAAATGACCTCACGTTGGCCACAAGCAGACTTCAGAGGCCTAGGATGGTATGTGTTGGCTCGCAATGAAGAGTCATTTTTCGGAGTAACTCAACGGAAAACGATCAACTTTGAATCTGTTATTAGACATCCTTTCTGAATAGGGAACTCAAATTGACCATCAATATTTGAAGCAGAGTGAGCAATTGATTGCCCCAGTCTGTTTGTAATAAAGTGTGTAGGGGTGTGTGTGTATGTGTGCGTGTTTCTGTGCTGGCAGTAGTAATGTGTTATATTTAGATTTTTGGCAAACTGTTTTCATATCTCACTGTGTGTCTGTGCCTATGTATCTCAAACAGAAGATTGTGTGCGAGTCATGCAGTGTGTGTGTGTGTGTGTGTGTGTGTGTGTGTGTGTGTGTGTGTGTGTGTGTGTGTGTGTGTGTGTGTGTGTGTGTGTGTGTGTGTGTGTGTGTGTGTGTGTGTGTGTGTGTGTGTGTGTGTGTGTGTGAGCATGCGTGTGAGCATGAGTGTGTGTGCGCCCCTCCACCCTACCTCTCACACAGTGTGAGCATCCAGGAAGCGATGAGCCAGAACAAGAAGATGAACACCATCAGCGTGCGCGCCGGGTACTTGTTCATCAGCACCTTGAGCACGAAGCGGAACGTGAAGTTGATGTTGTTGAGCGAACCGATACTCCTATAGGAGGCACTGAGCAGCACCTTGCTGTGCAGTAGGATCGTCCTGTGGACCAGGTACAGCCTAAGGAACATCAACGCCGACAGTAGCAGCTCTGTGTCCAACAGTGCCTCCCCGTGGCGGGAGGACACACACAGCGGCGCCGAGTTGGAGGAGTTGACCTCTACCCCCTCCCTGGCGATGGGCGCAGGGACACCCACCTCCCAGTAGGTGCCCACGGGATGGATGGCACAGACCAGCAGCTCCAGGGAGATGCCCAGCACCCTGCGGCTTGTCATGGCGATGCGCCAGTCCACCTGGTTGTGGTCAATGATGAAGAGCTGGAGAAAAAGTGAGGGGTCGGAACAGGGGCGACAGGGGAGATAGAAGGGGATGAGGGCGATTGGAAGAGCCAGAAGGAGAAGGAGAGTCAGAGGGAGAGAGAGGGGGAAAGAGAGTGAAAGATAAATACAAAGAGAAAGAGAGAAAGAGAGAGAGAAATTGCAAGAGGGAAAGGGATTGAGTGGGAGAGAGAGAGAGAGAGGTAGGAAAAGAAGGATGTCAACGGAGAATTGTTCATTTGATTTGAAGCATTAAGGAAATGATGATTAACTAAAGGTGGGAATTAGAAGAACAGCAACGACAGAAACATGATGCCAAGGCAAACAAAGACCCACCCAAGCAGATACGGAGCCAGTGAAAGTCAAGATTGTGGGGGTTGTAAGCGACACAAGCCCTCTCTGACTCACAAGTCTCTTAGATTCTAAATAAAATCCTGTCTGATCCTAGTCTGACATGACACAACTCCAAGAAATCACTTTATTATATTACTAAAGAAAATTAAAACCAAATCCCGCGCTGGCCAAAACCTTCAATTCCTGTTGTTTTGAGGTTTCTTTGTAACTCTTGATATTTGAAACTGCCGTAAGCATTTTACAACACTCAGTTCGTAGTCTTGTTGCCCTTGACTGACTTTCCCATTACCCAAACACCACCCAGTTCCTGCAGCAGAGGGGGAACTTCAGTCACACTCTTCCCCTTGATTTTGCCACACCGTTCCCTTGATATTGTCACACCCTTCCCTTGACATTGCCACACTCTTCCCTTGATATTGCCACACCGTTCCCTTGATTTTGCCACACCGTTCCCTTGATTTTGCCACACCGTTCCCTTGATATTGTCACACCCTTCCCTTGATATTATCACACCCTTCCCTTGATATTGCCACACCCTTCCCTTGATATTGCCACACCCTTCCCTTGATATTGTCACACTCTTCCCTTAATATTGCCATACCCTTCCCTAATTATTGCCACACCTTCCCTTAATATTGCCATACCCTTCCCTTGATATTGCCACACCCTTCCCTTAATATTGCCACACCCTTCCCTTGATATTGCCACACCCTTCCCTTGATATTGCCACACCCTTCCCTTGATATTACCACACCCTTCCCTTGATATTGCCACACTCTTCCCTTGATATTGCCACACCCTTCCCTTGATATTGCCACACTCTTCCCTTGATATTGCCACACCCTTCCCTAGATATTGCCACACCTTCCCTTGATATTGCCACACCTTTCCTTAAATTTGGCTCACCTGAAGCTTGCTGGTGTAAGTTAATTTCCTTACCTTTCACCTGTGTTTATAGAAATTCAACTGAACCTCCATATCCTGTGTTCTTATAGACTAACCTCCAGGGCAGAGCAAGCCAACCTCAAAATACAGTCCTTGACCAACCAACCCTAACCAGTTTTTACATCCTTCGAGCCTGATCGGGCTAGCATGGTGGAAAGGACAACAATGGAGTACAGATTCCCATCTGACTGAGGGCTCATCTTCAGATAGAGAATGAGGGAGATTACACATCAAATCAGGTGGATGGAAACGAAGGAACCATCCATCCCAGTCCCACTCAAGCCTCATTTCATGAAATGGATTGGTCCAAAACTCTACAATTACCTATTCATATGAGCTCAAGCCTAAACTCCAGTTCCTTGTGCTCTACTCAACTGCATTACAATGCATATGAATAGGTAATTGTAGAGTTTTGGACCAATCCATTTAGTAGTACCCTTTCAGACTATAACGCCATCTCCACTGCAGTACCCTTTCAGACTATAACGCCATCTCCACTGCAGTACCCTTTCAGACTATAACGCCATCTCCACTGCAGTACCCTTTCAGACTATAACGCCATCTCCACTGCAGTACCCTTTCAGACTATAACGCCATCTCCACTGCAGTACCCTTTCAGACTATAACGCCATCTCCACTGCAGTACCCTTTTAGACTCCACCTCCATTTCCACTGCAGTACCCTTTCAGACTATAACGCCATCTCCACTGCAGTACCCTTTTAGACTCCACCTCCATTTCCACTGCAGTACCCTTTCAGACTATAACGCCATCTCCACTGCAGTACCCTTTTAGACTCCACCTCCATTTCCACTGCAGTACCCTTTCAGACTACAACTCCATCTCCACTGCATTACCCTTTTAGACTCCACCTCCATTTCCACTGCAGTACCCTTTCAGACTACAACTCCATCTCCACTGCAGTACCTTGTGCAGTCCCATATCTAGCTTACTAATGGCAAGCTTGCCATGTCTGCAGTAGTCAATGGAGTCACCCTAGCTCCAGTCCCAGGGGCCAGCCAGGCTCCCGTGTAAGATTACCCTGTGCCCCCTAACACAGAAGACCCAGTACCTCCAGTGGCCAGTGGGCCAGTACCTACAGAGGCAAGCTGACCTCACACTGTGGCTGGTGGCCCATTCCAGTTTCTGTGGACAATGACCAACACCTCCACCAGTGGCAATCAAGCAAACACCTCCACCAGTGGCCATCAAATCAACACCTCCACCAGTGGCCATCAAATCAACACCTCCACCAGTGGCCATGGAATCAACACCTCCACTAATGGCCATTGAGTCAACAACACCACCAGTGGCCATCAAGTCAACACCACCAGTGGCCATCGAGTCAACACCACCAGTGGCCATCGAGTCAACACCTCCACCTGTGGCCATCAAATCAACATCTCCACCAGTGGCCATCGAGTCAACACCACCAGTGGCCATCGAGTCAACACCACTAATGGCCATTGAGTCAACAACACCACCAGTGGCCATCAAGTCAACACCTCCATCTGTGGCCATCGAGTCAACACCACCAGTGGCCATCGAGTCAACACCTCCACCTGTGGCCATCGAGTCAACACCTCCACCTGTGGCCATCGAGTCAACACCACCAGTGGCCATCAAATCAACATCTCCACCAGTGGCCATCGAGTCAACACCACCAGTGGCCATCGAGTCAACACCACCAGTGGCCATCAAATCAACATCTCCACCTGTGGTCATCGAGTCAACACCTCCACCTGTGGTCATCGAGTCAACACCTCCACCTGTGGCCATCGAGTCAACACCTCCACCTGTGGCCATCGAGTCAACACCTCCACCTGTGGCCATCGAGTCAACACCACCAGTGGCCATCAAATCAACATCTCCACCTGTGGTCATCGAGTCAACACCTCCACCTGTGGCCATCGAGTCAACACCTCCACCTGTGGCCATCGAGTCAACACCACCAGTGGCCATCAAATCAACATCTCCACCTGTGGTCATCGAGTCAACACCTCCACCTGTGGCCATCGAGTCAACACCTCCACCAGTGGCCATCAGGTCAACACCTCCACCTGTGGTCATCGAGTCAACACCTCCACCTGTGGCCATCGAGTCAACACCTCCACCTGTGGTCATCGAGTCAACACCTCCACCTGTGGTCATCGAGTCAACACCTCCACCAGTGGCCAGAGAGCCATTCCCCTTGACTTACTTTCTCATTATCTAATCTATTGCGCAAAGCGCATATAAGCTTGGTATATCAACCACTCAAAGTTGGCCTCAGTGGGTGTGACCATAGAATTCTATAGGAGTGACCAACTGAGTAAAGTATTTGCCATCATTTAATTTTAGCGAATCACACGACTGCAAGGCATGGCTCTGTGCTTGTGATGTGCTAGTGTATAAGGGAGGGTTAGGGGGAAGTTGTTGTGGGAGATTATTGGTTGGTAGATTAAGACGATTAAGCCATTGCCTATACACCGGGAGTTTCTTTTTATTGGCTAACGAAGGCCAAGTTTGACGCGTTGGTCCACCATACTCTTCGCTTATTTGGGCAGAAGTGTTTGGACATTTTATTAATCTGTGGCTAATCCGTGTGGCATTCTGACAAACATTGCAGTTCATTTCAGTTCTTTGTTGGTACAAGTTCTTTTCCTTGGCTTTTATCTTTGGAAACGTTTATAGAAATTCAACTATACCTCCATCTCATGTGTTCTCATAGACACACCACCTGGGTAGCCCACACCCAAACCACCAGCAAGCCAACGTAAAAATACTGTCAATGGTGTGCGTACTGGGAGTGGAGTCAGGTGCAGGAGAGCAGAGAGTTGTGAACAGGCGCACACTTTATTTAGGCAGGAGAAACCAACAGAAGGACGCCACTGCGTCGAAACCTCCATCCAATATGCCAAAGTGCAAAAATGCGCAAACAGACACAATAATACTGTACAAACAAATAAACATACCTCGTGAATAATATATATCACGGAAAATGCACACCAGAAATAACGCGTTAAAAATGACACATAACACGAAACAATCACACACAAAGACATGAGGGGGAACATAGGAATAAATACATGTAGTGTGATTGGGGAATGAAAACCAGGTGTGCAGGGAACAAGACAAAACGAATGGATAAATGAAAAATGGAGTGGCGATGGCTAGAAAGCCGGTGACGCCGACCGCCGCCCGAACAGGGAGAGGAGCCGACTTCGGCGAAAGTCGTGACAAATACAGTCCATTACCAACCAATCTTAACCCTACATTTTTACAATTAGAAAGTCTTGTTCTTATTTGTACATTGTTGTTATACAGTATATACCAGTAGGCAAATACAATTGCCTTGTGAACGTATTGAAGATTTACAAAAATTACACATTTTCAATTCCTGTGTGTAAACACTAAGCACATGTGAGCCGCCTCATTAAAAGTATATCGCACACGGCAGAATGAAAAGAGGTCCTCCGGTAATGCAAATGATCTGCTACCAATGAAGAGGGCTCTTTATATGTGACTGAAAGGGGAGGGAGTAAGTGCTACTCATACTGGGATTTATCCAAGCCAGAAGCTGGGCCTGTCACTGTACAAGCAGGGCCATCGGAACCCAATGGGAATGGGAGCTGGTAAGAGGCTTAGGGTTGGAGATCATGTAGAGACAGGTGATGATATTGACAGCCCATACCTCTGGGAACGTGTGTTTAGATACTCACCGTCCTGAACGCTGCTCACGTGATGATTAAGAGGGGTATGTCCATTTTCCTCTCTCTATTTTTTTCTTTCTATGCATAATTTCTCTGATTATGTCCTTCTCGTTTCTGTGTTTTTTTGAGAATGAGAAAGGTTAACGCAAGGTTGCGCTGCCCGGCATGTTTTGTTTTCAGCCTAAATATGGAGGCCCAATGCACAGCCCAAAAACGATAACCTCCACCAATGCTTGAAACCTCACCTCCCTTATCTCCCCACAGCACTTGCGCAGAGCACCCCCTCCTCTCAGATAGGCCTACACACGGATGTCAACCTAACAGGCGTTTAAAGACCGGGCAGTGTGCCCTGAAAAACCTTCTGGCTGCCTACCCTTTTGTCTAAAAACGTAATCAGATACTGCACTGAGTAGTACATAAAATATATCTACTTCTGCACAGTCTTCACACTTGCACTAAATCTGTTTATCATATAGCACCTTGTTGACTTCTATACTGAGCAGTAAGGACATGGAATGACTGTCTTAACATATTGAATTTCAGTATCATCACCAAAGTCCTGGCACCTTGTGCATTGACAAGGTATTACAGAGCAAGGATGAAAATAAGACGACCACAGAGAACTGTACAAATCTCAGTGGATTCGAGTTTCCTCAGGGGGAACGTGCATGTGAGTGTGTGTAAGCCACCGCATGGTTATTTACTAAGAAGTCCTGCTGACAGTATGTGTGTGTACTCAAGATATCATCAAGTTGCATCAGAGTTTTTTGTCACCGATCGATGAACAAACCAACGGCTGAAGTTTGGTAGGACCGCCACACAATTTGAGCAATTCACTTCCAGATCAAACAAGAAGTATCAAAACAAAAAACACCTTGCCGCCCTGCCACCATAGGCGAGACCAAAAAATGCAGCCCCCCACAAAACTAGAATAGTCCCAGTAAGCAAAATGATGTTTAAAAGACATATTTTCCAGATGTTGAAGTTAAGTTTAATTTAGGTTCTGAATGCAAGGTGAAAAGGTCTTTTCCATATGTTTAAAATACAAATTTTCCAGGATGTTGAAATCAGGTTCATTTTCGGTTCTGAATGAAAGTTGAAAAAAGGAATTTACCAAAACCAATGTCCATGGATGTGGAAATCAAGGCCGGTCCGGAACTGCACCAAAAAAAGACGTCCAAAAGGCTGATCAATTTGGCTATTTAAGCTCTGAATATCAGCTACCCAACTTCATCAGGAGTTAGCTCGAGCCGATTTGCAATGTGTTTACACAGCAGGAAATGCAGAAATATTTTATTTTTCTATGATCAGCTTTTCGCTATGATTAGTTTGTCAAAAACATTACCGATACAAACTTGAAACCACTGATCGTGACAATGGGGTGAAACTCCTGGACAACAGTTGTGATTGTCCATTCCATATTGTCCATTTTACTTTGACCAGTCCTGTTTTTAGGATATGTTGTTAACATGACAGCACATTTTTTATTTGATTGAGCGCCATTTAGGTTAGGCTATTTGATCGGAGAAACCTGCATGACGTAAAATGTGTCTGTCTCGTTACATTATCATACATTTTATCTCTAGCCTGAAGGCTACAGAAAAGGTCACATACTCTTTTTCACATAACCTATATCTGCTACATGATTTATGTTAGATTTTTGACAAAATGTTGGTGGAGCGCTGCAGCTATGTGTCTCTCCAACAGCACCCTGGAGAGGCACGCTGGGAATAGACAAGCAAGATATTTCGCATCCCTGCCTTTGACAAAGTGAGCACTGCTTATTCCTTTCTGCTTATGAAAGGGAGGCATCATCCCTCACCTAAAAAGCCCATATGCCACTGGTTGAGAGAAATTGTAATTGTTTTTAGGCAGAATTATGTGAGGTTTTATGTGTTGTTGTTGGAGGTGCATCTTGGTCAGTTTAGCTCAGAAAATGCCGCCCTCGTCAATCATTAGGCAGGATTAGTCCTGCCTAATGAGCGGGCCAGCCGTGCAAGTAGCATTCATAAAGGAGAGAAGCACCTTTAACAGTACGTGATTTAATGTAAGCCCTTTCTTCAACTTCTCCGTCCAAAGAGTAACTAACACAGTTCCCTCCAGGGCTGCACAGTCAGTAATGGGGTCAGAGGTCAGAGAGAACACACACTCACCCTGATGTCCTTATAATGGAAGGCTACGATGAGAATCAGAAGACACCCAGTGGACATGCTGATGGAGCAGTTGATGATAAAGGCATAGCGGGAGCCCTGGGGAGGAAGAGAAGGACAGACAAGATAAAGACATTAAAGGGAGGTTTAAAGTTATTCCAACAGTGCTTCTGTTTTCGATTCTTTTCCATTTAGCGTTTTCCAGTAGCAGTGTGTTAGTGTTAGTGGAATGCTCTGACCTTCAGCCTCCGCTGGACACGCACACTGATTTGGTGACAACTTTATAATGTGTGAGATACACATGCACCCTCACGAACACCCGCACACACTTGGGCGGCATGTAATAAAGTCGGCCTATTGACCTGGCATGATATGAAGTATTGACTTCAAGTGAACCACCAGGTCGTGCAACCAAATAAAATGAGTGTAGGCCTACAAAGCTCTTAGCTGATGCATTAAAATGATCTTTATAAACTAGCAGAGCCGGCCCTAGCCACAAAGCGACATAAGCGAACGCTTAGGGCCCCGCGCCTGCTAGGGTGCCCCCGACCCAAAAACAGTATAGTTTTTTTGTTTAGTGGTTATTTTAGAAACTCAGTCAGGGTCTCAACTTACTGTTGAGAGCTAGAATAGTAGAATACACAAGGTGCAATTTCAAAATTTGGTTGTGCATAAGTTGTTTTTCTCTTGTTATGTCATTCACTGAGACTCACTCAATTAGCACGTCAGCATAACATTTTGCATATTGGTCTAGCCAGCTATATAAACTAGTAATCGTGTAATCATGGTTGAATTACCCAGGGGCCCTGATCTCCAGGGGGCTCCCATTGATTTTGTTATTCGCTCTCACTCAGATATCATATTAACATGGTATAAGTCAGTGTAAAAAACTGCAAACATTTCTCTCCTCCCTATAGCAAAATGAGTAGAATTGCATGAAATCTGTTATAAAATGGCTAAATCTTCTCGCCGCTCCATGGCAAAATGAATAGGATTGCATGAAATTAGTTATAAAATTGCTAAATATTTTCTCTGCCCTATGGCGAAATGTCACTTAGGGCCCCAAAAAGGCTAGGGCCGGCTCTGTAAGCCAGTTACTAACCAGGTGAGAGGTGACATGCTATCCAAGAGGCCTAAATCAGTTTATCAACTTTATCAAAACCTGAAGATCATGGTACATTTAGTTAGATGAAAGAAAAAGGAACAGGATTTGGCTTCTGTAGCAATGAGCATAGCCGCTGGAAGTGGGGGTGCTGAGGGTGTTGCAGCACCCCCTGAAAAATCAGAATAAAAAAAATATATATTAATACAAATAAAAATAACATTTGAAAACGTAAAAACATATATTTTCACAAAAGTAGTACACTGGGCCTTTACTAGTATTAGCGGACCGATATTGCCATCTGTAGCAATGGGCATACATTTCTTTTTCAGTATCTCCACTTTGGGGAAAAAAAGGTAGTTGTATAATTAAGAACAGTATCTTGTTGGATTCAATAGTTGTAATTGTAAGAGTTGTTGCCCTGTCTTTTTCTCTGTGATTGTCATTCTAACAGAATCCAGAAAGAACAATAACCTGTCATCAAACATTTCCATCACCATGAAGAAAAACAATGTGCAATACAGTAATTTAGTAAATCCAGACATCAAGTGGTTTATGATGATGTGATGTGATGATGGTGCTCCGTTGGTAGAACATAGCGCCTGTAACGCTAGGGTTGTGAGTTCAATTCCCACAGGTGACCAGTACGAAAATGTATGCACTCACTACTGTAAATTTCTCTGGTTAAGATCGTCTACTGAAATGTAAAACGAATGAAAAGGCCGTTTTAATTTACACATAGAAATACGTTGTATTTGCAGAGTATTTCAAGAAACTGAAAAACATATATCAAACAAGTATTTTTATATTCCACAAGTACAATATTATCAGATTAACTGTTTTGTACAGATAATTATCAGACTTAAGTTACAAATTCTGGTAAACACTCAAATAGATTTAGTTTAAATATTTTCACAAAAGTAGTGCACTGGGCCTTTACAGGCCTACTTATCTGATGGTCTGTATTAGCAGACCATCAGCGCGGGCATACTACTTCCCCCGAATTATGCAATGATATGTTAACACATCTGATAAGTAGGCTATGAGTGTCTTCATAATTGACTCTGTGAGTAACTATCACTTGACTTCACTGTACTTGAAACGATCGTCTCGACAATGGGCTAAGTGATAAAAGGTGTGCTGTTTATTGCGATGACGTGCACGCAGGCAACTGATGTAACCTCGATGAAAGTTTTAACGGGGAGTTAATTTAATGATGGGTGGTTGGAGTTTACAGTCTAAAAGATATAATTGCAATTTTCAGACAACGTTGGGGAAACTTCAACGCAGAAAGTTGGTATGGTGTGACGTACGTTGGCAACGTTGATTGTTTTCCACAATTTCACTTGTAGCATCTGCATCATGTCTAATTTTATCCCAAGCCTAATTGGACTCCATTATTAGACCTCTATCACATGGAGACCACAGCACGTTGCTTACTTCGAGTATCTAAATTTGTTTTGTAATATTTTCCCTTTGGAAACAGAGTAATTTCAAGCCTTTTTGAAACGACCTAATTTGTAGTAACTGTAACAAGGGCTGTTTATCCAGGCCTTGGACATACAGAAAGGCCACCCAAGACCAATGCAGGCCAGAATCCATCCCAACAACCTTTAGGCAGACACTGTGAGTAGATGATGTGAGTAGAGCCAGAAACATTCATCATAATTCTGAATTAATTATTCAAAGAAAGAAAACCCCGCTGTTGATCACTTTTGATAAGGTCTAGTTAATTTGTGCCAATGTCCTCGGTGTGCTGTGTTCCGTGACAATGGCACACCCAAACAGCTGTTAGGCGTAGCTAATAACATCAATAATCATTGTTGTTTGTTTTGTTTTTACAGTCATAACATGATGATGTTGTATTTGCTTTACTTTAGAGGCGCATCCTCTTGGCACACAGTCAAACCTGACGCCATATAACTCTGGAAAACACAGTGCAGATTAGCGGATGTAACCAACTAGATGGTCACACTCCAAGATCCCTTTCTGCCTTATCAGTCTGGCATGCTGACCCAAAGACCTTGACAATCAGCCCAGCCTCAGCCCAGCCTTAGCCCAGCCCAGCCCCCCTTCTCCAGGAGAGGTGAAACTCTTGCATTATTCAAACAGTCTCTAATGAAACACAAATGATGTGGAAAGATCCAAAATGACCGTGGGTAACCTGAGAAACACTAGCTGTGAAAGGAAACAAATGTGGAAAAAGTACCACAAATAGCACATTTTCCTCATCCTGCATAACCTGGTTTCCAAGGAAAAGTATCCTTAAATACACTGTCATGCAGAGAGGGTATACCAGGCATCTGAGCATCCAGTTATCTCACTCATCATGTAGCCATGCATTTACAAAAATAATAGTTTGGCAAACTCAATTGGTTTTCAAAATCAAGATAATGTATAGGGGAAAATGCATGGAAATGCCTGCCTGGGTAATTGCCAGATTCATCAGCATATGGAGCTGGTTGCAACATCAACTTCCAAAATCAACTTCCTCCAGGCCCAGGCTTACATTGCATGTCAGCCTAGTTGCAAATCAATATTTGATCAATCATGTCAATCATGACAATCATATTAATCAAACAAACAGATTGGATCTTCTTTCCCTGAAATCAGCATGATTTAAACAGCCTGCCTGCTGCACTCAGCAGTTTTCACATCACTTGCCTTGGGATCATTACATGGAGGATTTAGGTCAGCTGGACAGGGACTATAGCTTGCTCATCTAGCTGTAACTACCTCTAAGTATAGGGACCTCCGATTGGATCTCCTTTCACTGAACGGCCAGGCAGGTGTCACCAGCCTGAACGATTGTTTAACTCTATTGTTTTCGCTTCACTTGATAAGTGAAAGTGAATTGAAAAAATGGCGAGTGGAGTGGTCAGGCTGGTTACACCAGGGTAGGAATCACCAACCTTATAGTGTTAAGGTGGTCTGACATTTGGTTGCATCATGGGTGAGTTGCTGAGAGCCTCTTTTCTACTTATGGAACTGGCACGTATATTCTAGAACTTCAGTGGGACAGAGTTAAAAACTGCTTGATTGTGTGGACTGGTGGTGTTATCCACCCTAATCTGTATGTTAATGTGAAGAGACGGCAGTACCAAGCAGTAGTTCTGGAAACGGGCTCATAATCAGAAGGTCACCGGGTTTAAATCCCAGGTATGGGTTATGCTATTGTTCTGTGATGCAAGTCATGTTTGTTTAATGGGTCTGTTAATCAAGGAAATGGTTACGACAACAATTAGACATGCCGTTCTGTTCTCTTCCTATGAATGGACTGGATATAGTATTTCTGTACGTAGATTAATCCAAGGACTTTGTGGTAGAGCTACAGGGCACATGTAGGTTGATAATAGCATTCATGATCTTTATGTTGTATCAACAACACCTGTTTTCTGTCCGTCTGACTGACCACTTCATGTCAAATCACTTCAAGATTTTGGCAATGAGACCCTTTATACTTCCCCAGAGCATGCTAGAAGTTACCCATAGACTTCCAGTCATTGCGCTAATGCTAGTTAGCATTGGCTCGTGAAACTACATCCAACTTCCTTCATACTAGACACAGAGACATAAAAATGGCATCCAAAAGTTCATCTGACTGTGGGGAAGTAGATAACAGGCCTTATTGCCAAAATCCCAAAGTATCCCTTTAACATGTTAATTATCCATGCAGAGGTTGATATTCATTCTCCACACAAGGGGGGTGACATTCACTAATTAAAAAAAACACAAATAGTGGTCAGTATGTTTGTGACCTATTTTCAGATAGACTCTCTTTCTTGAGCAGCCTAGTCAGAGTACTAGGGGTATACACAGGATATCTGGTTCCCTGAGATAGTTGCTACTATTCAATGAATTTCTGTGGTGGCCTGGCCAGCAGGAGGTCAGTTGATTCCTGCAGGTTTCAGTTGTATTACACGTTGCTGTTGAGGCCTGCGTTGCTGGTCATTTTATCATTGGTCAGGTGGGGACAAGGTATTGAACCCTAAAGAGGTCTCTAGCGCAGCAAACCAACAAGCCATCCTTGTGGTGTCAAACAGGTGTAGTTAACGGTTAGGTAGAGAATCAATCTAATTTATTTTACGTATTACAAGGACAACCTTGGTGTTCTCACCACTAGCCTAATCAACAGTAATTTGCTAATCATGATGGTATTTGCTGTTCTAAGGGAATCATATATTGTGAGCTTTCCAAATACAATGTACCACTGACTTTCCTCTCTCTCTCTGGTATGTGGCTATGACAGGTCAACAGGTGTCTTAGACTAAATCACTTTTTTGGCACATGATAACTTGTCTCTTGATTAATCAAAATATGTGAGCTGAGAAATGATGAATATGCTAAATATCCATAATGGCCTGGCCTGTGCAAAGTGGCAAATGTATGACACCTGTCTTTGACTCACTTTGAATGTTATCTTTCTGAGGGAAGCATTGTACTTTAAGTTCACTGTCTTGATCTTATCATTTTTAAATAGAGGAACTGAAAGAGCTGTTTCTATCTCAACTTGAGTGTTGCAAGACTATAATGTAGGTCCACCATATTTCACTGAAACTGAAAACCAACAGCAAACAACTTCAATAGCCAGGGATTTGTTATCCTTTCCTTGATAAATTAGTTAGCATGATTATATTTTAACAGTCTTGTTGAAAGTGAATTTTACGGAATGTGACGTGACCAAAATGACTTACTGGTTGGTAAATAAACGGGCACAGCTCCGCGTGCAGTATCATGAGCAGTGTCCCAAGCAGCGCGGTGCCCAGAGCCCAAGCGCACAGACGTTTTTTGTCCTCCAATAAAAGCTTTCTATCTCGCAATCTATAAAGATTGCCCCCCTCGATTTGAGGCATACGCTTCCCAGAGTGGGACAGCGGTACAGATATCTCAGTCATGTCACCGCCGTTTCTGTTGATCACTCCATCGCAATTGTCAACTTTGGAGTTGAGGTGCAAATTGCGGGTTGTCATCTCCATGTCGCGTTGGCGTCGACTGTGTCCGCTCTCCGTGTTATCGTCCTCTGATGCCTCGTCCTCTCCCTGTCCAGCCTCCCCTCCGTCCGTGCTCTTCCCCGGATTGCGGGAAGGTATACCACGATGGGTCAACTGTGTCCCAGGTCCTCCTTCTCCTCTCCGTGGCTCATGAAAGTAGCGGAATAGGGACTGTAAAACTAACTGTACGCGCTCACCTGAACACGAACAGCGAACACTTCCACTGGCAGGATGGGATAAGCGCACTAATGACAGTTGACTGTTGCGCTGTTCTTATTTGCAAGGGTTATGAGGTGAGAGGGCGCCATAAAAAGTATATATCTTTCTCTCGCTCTCTCTGTCTGTCTGTCTGTGTGTGTGTGTGTGTGTGTGTGTGGCGTGTGTGCGCAGTGGCGGAAAAAGTACCCAATTGGCGTACTTGAGTAAAAGTATAGATACCTTAATAATAGAAAGTTACTCAAGTAAAAGTGAGTCACCCAGTAAAATACTACTTGAGTAAAAGTCTAAAAGTATTTGGTTCTAAATATACTTAAGTATCAAAAGTAAATGTAATTGCTAAAATATAATTAAGTATCAAAAGTAAAAGTAGAAGTATACATAATTTCAAATTCCTTCTTTTAAGCAAAGCAGATGGCACCATTTTGTTTTTAAAAATGTATGGATAGCCAGGGGCACACTCCAACACTCAGACATAATTTACAAATATGCATTTGTGTTTAGTGAGTCTGCCAGATCAGAGGCAGTAGGGATTTTCCTGTCCTGCTAAGAATTCAAAATGTAACGAGTACTTTTGGGTGTCAGGTAAAATGTATGGAGTAAAAAGTACATTATTTTCTTTAGGAATGTAGTGAAGTAAAAGTTGTAAAAATGATAAATAGTAAAGTACAGATAATACATAAGTAGTACTTTAAAGTATTTTTACTTAAGTACTTTACACCACTGTGTGTGTGTGTGTGTGTGTGTGTGTGTGTGTGTGTGTGAGTGGCTCGTCTTGCATATGTAGGCTAGCCTACTCATTGGATAATTATAGAGGCTGGTAATTGCATAAGATACAGGATGTAACGGTTTTGTGACAGGATGATCAAATATGATAATTTCAGATGGTGAGGGTCAATCACCAATTCAGTTGGACAACTATTTTAGTGTGTTGCTCTCTTTTTTTTAATCCCATTTTGATGGGCTTTTCAGTGATGTGTCCCATTTAATTACAATACTGATAAAAACATATATTTAAACAAATCCAGCAATCCCTGTCGAAACAAATTGTTTTAACAATACCACAATACTGTGTGCTCCCAAAATGCTATTCTGTAGCGTTCTAGAATGAATTAATGCATTTTGGCATTATCAATTGCAAATAAGCTATCACATAGGCCACTAATAACAAGCACATTATAGACTAGTACTGTTGTTATTTACCTGTGTATTGACATGGTGAGCCTATTCTCAAATGACACTTTCACAGCTCCAGTGTGACCTCTGGTGGATAAAGGAGTAGGGTGTTTATTGAGATAAAGGGACAATGTTATACAGTATGTAGCCAACTATTTATTGTCAGACCCGCATTTATATGAGAGGGATTTTCAGTCTCTCTTGAATAAAACTGCATTGTTATTATTTTACTATTAATAAACGTCCCGTGGAATGTAGACATCACCTCGTAATTGTTTAATTTTGTTATGTACTGTTCTCAGATGTCTCAACCACTAAACTCTAGAGATCTTAATCTCTCCCCAACAAACTGCTAAGTGACATTTAGATAACTACCCCCCTCCTTCCCCAGACATTTAAGTAACATTCCTCAAAATGCCTTGAGCTATAGTGTAGAAAGTGCCCACCCCCCTCCATACACACACACTCAACCCCCATCACCCCCACACAACCTCTCACCCCATTTCCTAGGTTCTATGCCTGGGAGGAACAGCGTCATGACCTTGGGCCATGTGACGCACTCACCCCACCCGGATCCTTCCGACAGGGTATCCTGTGCTGGGCTGCTGCTGACGACAGTGTCAGCAGTAGCTGATGGCTCTAAGTGACTGGTTGACCACCTCAGAGTGGCTTTCAGCTGGACCTGACCTGGTATCTGTATCAGGACTGGACCTGGTCTCTGTATCAGGACCTGACCTGGTCTCTATCAGTGTCAGGGAGAGGTTGTGAAAACAGGGTTATGGTTAATTGGTGGAGACTGATTTTATAAATACTGGGCCCAAAGCCAACATAGTACACTATATATACAAAAGTATGTGGACACCCCTTCAAAGATGAGTGGATTCGCCTATTTCAGCCACACCCGTTGCTGACAGGTGTATAAAATTGAGCACACTGCCATGCAATCTCCATAGACAAACATTATTGCGACTGTAGCGAAATGCTTGTGTTCCAAGCTCCAACAGTGCATTAATATCAAATAATACACACAAATCTAAAAACTAAAATAATGGAATTAAGAAATATAGAAATATTAAGACGAGCAATGTCGGAGTCTGGAGTACACTATATATACAAAAGTACAGTACCAGTCAAAAGTTTGGACACACCTACTCATTCAAGGGTTTTTCTTTATTTTGACTATTTTCTACATTGTAAAATAATAGTGAAGACATCAAAATTATTAAATAACACATATGGAATCATTTAGTAACCAAAAAAGTGTTCAACAAATCAAAATATATTTTATATTTGAGATTCTTCAAAGTAGTCACTCTTTGCCTTGATGACAGCTTTGCTGGAATTTCTTTCCTTAGCGTGTTTGAGATCAGTTGTGTTGTGACAAGGTAGGGGTGGTATACAGAAGATAGCCATAATTGGTAAAAGACCAAGTCCATATTATGGCAAGAACAGCTCAAATAAGCAAAGAGAAATGACAGTCCACCATTACTTTAAGGCATGAAGGTCAGTCAATCTGCAACATTTCAAGAACTTTGAAAGTTTCTTCAAGTGCAGTTGCAGAAACCATCGCTCCCGATGAAGCCGGCTGTCATGAGGATCGCCACATTCAAGGAGGACCCAGAGTTACCTCTGCTGCAGAGGATAAGTTCATTCGAGTTACGTGTAAAAACCGCCTGTCTTTGGTTGCAACACTCACTACCGAGTTACAAACTACCTCTGGAAGCAACGTCAGCACAAGAACTGTTCGTCGGGAGCGTCATGAAATGGGTTTCCGTGGCTGAGCAGCCGCACACAAGCCTAAGATCACCGTGCGTAATGCCAAGCTTCAGCTGGAGTGGTGTAAAGCTCACCGCCATTGGACTCTGGAGCAGTGGAAACGTATTCTCTGGAGTGATGAATCATGCTTCACCATCTGGCAGTCCGACGGACAAATCTGGGTTTGGCGGATGCCAGGAGAACGCTGCCTGCCCCAATGCTAGTGCCAACTATACAGTTTGGTGGAGGAGGAATAATGGTCTGGGACTGTTTTTCATGGTTCGGGCTAGGCCTCTAAGTTGCAGTGAAGGGAAATCTTAACGCTATAGCATACAATGAAATTCTAGACAATTCTGTGCTTCCAACTTTGTGGCTACAGATTAGGGAAGGCCATTTCCTGTTTCAGCATGACAATGCCGGTGTGGATGAACTTTGAAGAGATGGCTCCGGGGGGATGGCTGCCGTTTTATTGTCTCTTAACAAACCATGCTATTTTGTTTGTTTTTTCACATTGTTACTTATTTTGTACATAATGTTGCTGCTACCGTCTCTTATGACCGAAAATAGCTCCTAGTGGCCGGGGACTTTAATGCAGGGAAACTTAAATCAGTTTTAACAAATTTCTATCAGCATGTTAAATGTGCAACCAGAGGGGAAGAAAACTCTAGACCACCTTTACTCCACACACAGAAACGCGTACAAAGCTCTCCCTCGCTCTCTATTTGGCAAAGCTGACCATAATTCTATCCTCCTGATTCCTGCTTACAAGCTAAAATTAAAGCAGGAAGCACCAGTGACTCGGTCTATAAAAAAGTGGTCAGATGAAGCAGATGCTAAACTACAGGACTGTTTTGCTATCACAGATGGGAATATGTTCCGTGATTCTTCCGATGGCATTGAGGAGTGCACCACACCAGTCACTGACTTCATCAATAAGTGCATTGAGGACGTCGTACCCACAGTGACTGTACGTACATACCCCAACCAGAAGCCATGGACACCAGGTAACATTCGCACTGAGCAAATGGTAGTGCTGCCGCTTTCAAGGAGTGGGACTCTAACCCGGAAGCTTATAAGAAATTCTGCTATGCCCTCTGACAAACCCTCAAACAGACAGTGTCAATACAGGACTAAGATCGAATCGTACTACACCGGCTCTGAAGCTCGTCGGATGTGGCAGGGCTTGCAAACTATAACAGACTACAAAGGGAAGCACAGCCTAGTGACACACATTTACCAGATGAGCTAAATAACTTCTATGCTCACTTCGAGGCAAGAAACGGATTCCCAGGACATGTACTCCGAGCATGCGCTGACCAAATGGCAAGTATCTTCACTGACATTTTCAACCTCTCCCTGTCTGAGTCTGTAATACCAACATGTTTCAAGCAAACCACCATAGTCCCCGTGCCAAAGCACAATAAGGTAACCTGCCTAAATTACTACTGACCCCGTATCACTCACGTCTGTAGCCATGAAATGCTTTGAAAGGCTGGTCATGGCTCACATCAACACCATTATCCCAGAAACCCTAGACCCACTCCAATTTGCATGCCGCAGCAACCGATCCCTTTCACACCTGGACAAAAGGAACACCTATGTGAGAATGCTATTAATTGACTACAGCTCAGCGTTCAAAACCATAGTGCCCTCAAAGCTCATCAGTAAGCTAAGGACCCTGGGACTAAACACCTCCCTCTGCAACTGGATCCTGGACTTCCTGACGGGCCGCCCCCAGGTGGTAAGGGTAGGTAACAACACATCCACCACGCTGATCCTCAACACGGGGGCCCCTCAGGGGTGCGTGCTCAATCCCCTCCTCTACTCCCTGTTCACTCATGACTGCACGGCCAGGCACGGCCAGGTTCCATTCTGGGTTGGAGCCCATTTTGCCATTCACTCCCATTTTGCTATACACTGCCTAAAGGCGGCACAGCCATCTCTGAAACATCTGTCTCCAGGATTAAGTACAGCCTCGGATCTCTGCCTGCACGTATCATGACCTCCTGGAGGGGGGGGGGGGGGGGCTAACAGGCTGTTTGTTTTCCGATTCGGCCCGGTCTCAGGTCCTGGAATTGGCTCACTCCTCCAGTGAGGAGCCAATCAAAATATGAGACGGCACTCCGGTGTCTTGTTGCCAGTAACCCCACCACCTGGAGTCAGCAACTGGTCTGGGTGGAATATGCAAGGAACACTCTCCCCTGCTCAGCTACTGGACTATCCCCCTTCGAATGCTCCATTGGGTATCAGCCCCCACTCTTTCCAGAGCAAGAAGTGGACGTCAACATCCCTTCAGCCCAGATGTTCGTCCGCCGCTGTCGGCGTACCTGGAGAAGAGCTCGGGCGGTTCTTCTCAAGACCACTTCCAGGTATCGTTGACAAGCGGACCGCCACCGTACTCTAGCTCCTCGCTATCGGGTCGGGCAGAGGGTATGGTTGTCCACTCGGGACCTACCCCTCTGGGTAGAATCCCGTAAACTTTCCCCCCGTTTCATTGGTCCTTTCCCCATTTCTAGAGTCATTAGTCCCACTGTTGTCTGTCTGTTGTTGCCCCGTACCCTCCGTGTTCACCCCACTTTTCATGTGTCCAGGATTAAGCCCTTGTCTCACAGTCCTCTGTTTTCTGTTTTTAGGCCCAACCCTCCCCCCCCGGGTCATCAATGGCCAGCCAGCGTATACGGTGAGACGTCTCCTGAGGGTTTGACCACGGGGCAGGGGTTTCCAGTACCTGGTTGACTGGGAGGGTTATGGCCTGGAGGAGAGGTGCTGGGTTTCTGCTAAAGATGTCCTGGACCCGACCCTCATCGCCAATTTTCACCGCCGACACCCCGGTCAGCCAGGTATGTGCCCAGGTAGGACGTCAGGTGGTGCCCCTAGGTGGGAGGGAGGTACTGTTACGCCCTGATCTGTTTCACCTGTCCTTGTGATTGTCTCCACCCCCTCCAGGTGTCGCTTATTTTCCCCAGTGTATTTATCCCTGTGTTTCCTGTCTCTCTTTGCCAGTTCGTCTTGACTGTTTCAAGTCAACCAGCGTGTTTTCCCCATGCTCCTGCTTTTGCTATTCTCTCTTTTGCTAGTCCTCCCGATTTTGACCCTTGCCTGTTTTCTGGACTCTGTACCCGCCTGCCCTGACCTTGAGCCTGCCTGCCACTCTGTACCTCCTGGACTCTGATTTGGTTTTGAACTTTTGCTTGTCCACGACTATTCTCTTGCCTACCCCTTTTGGTACTAATAAGTATCAAACACTCAAACCATCTGCCTCCCGTGTCTGCATCTAGGTCTGGCCCTGAGCTCTTATATCGAGAGCATTCTGATGGGTTGCATCACTACCTGGTATAGCAACTGCTCGGCCTCTGACCGCAAGGCGCTACAGAGGGTAGTGTGTACGGCCCAGTACATCACCGGGGCCAACCTTCCAGCCATCCAGGACCTCTATACCAGGCAGTGTCAGAGGAAGGCCCTAAAAATAGTCAGACTCCAGCCACCCTAGTCATAGACTGCTCTCTCTGCTACCGCACGGCAAGCAATACCGGAGCGCCAAGTCTAGGTCCAAGAGGCTTCTAAACAGCTTCTACCCCCAAGCCATGACACTCCTGAACAACTAATCAAAGGGCTACCCAGACTATTTGCATTGTCCCCCCCCCCCCCCCCCTTCTACGCTGCTGCTACTCTGTTATTATCTATGCAAAGTCACTTTAATAATTCTACCTACATGTACATATTACCTCAATTACCTCGAAACCGGTGCCTCCGCACATTGTCTCTGTACCGGTACCCCTGTGTACAGCCTCACTATTGTTATTTACTGCTGCTCTTTAATTATTTGTTATTCTTATCTTTACTTTTTTAAGGTATTTTCTTCAAACTATATTGTTGGTTAAGGGCTTGTAAGTAAGCATTTCACTGTAAGGTCTACAACACTTGTTGTATTTGGCGCATGTGACAAATAAAATTTGATTTGACTTCACTAACGCTCTTGTGGCTGAATGGAAGCAAGTCCCCTCAGCAATGTTCCAACATCTACTGGAAAGCCTTCCCAGAAGAGTGGGTGCTGTTATAGCTGCAAAGGGGGGACCAACTCCATATTAATGCCCATGATTTTGAAATTAGATGCTCGATGAGCTGTTGTCCACATACTTTTGGTCATGTAGTGTATGTTGCTATACAGTATAGTTGCACGTGATTCTGGCCTGAGGTAGCCTATAGACTGCTCTTGCGCAAAGAAATATATACAGTGGCAAGAAAAAGTATGTGAACCTTCTGGAATTACCTAGATTTCTGCATACATTTGTCATCAAGTCACAGCAATAGACAAACAACTAATAACACAGAAATTATTGTATTTTTCTTGTCTATATTGAATACATAATTTAAACATTCACAGTGTAGGTTGGAAAAAGTATGTGAACCCCTCGGCTAATGACTTCTCCAAAAGCTAATTGGAGTCAGGAGTCAGCTAACCTGGAGTCCAATCAATGAGACAAGATTGGAGATGTTGGTTAGAGATGCCTTACCCTATAAAAAACACTCACATATTTTGAGTTTAATATTCACAAGAAACATTGCCTGATGTGAACCATGCCTCGAACAAAAGAGATCTCAGAAGACCTAAGATTAAGAATTGTTGACTTGCATAAATCTGGAAAGGGTTACAAAAGTATCTCTAAAAGCCTTGATGTCCATCAATCCATGGTAAGACAAATTGTCAATAAATTGAGAAATTTCAGCACTGTTGCTACTTTCGCTAGGAGTGGCCATCCTGCCAAGATGACTGCAAGAGCACAGCACAGAATGCTCAATGAGGTTAAGAAGAATCCTCGAGTGTCAGCTAAAGACTTACAGAAATCTCTGGAACATGCTAACATCTCTGTTGACGAGTCTACGATACGTAAAACACTAAACAAGAATGGTGTTCATGGGACAACACCACGGAAGAAGCCACTGCTGTCCAAAAAAAACTGCAAGTCTTACATTTGAAGTCAGAAGTTTATACACCTCAGCCAAATACATTTAAACCCAGTTTATCACAATTCTGACATTTAGTCAGAGTAAAAATTCCCTGTCTTAGTTCGGTTAGGATCACCACTTTATTTTAAGAATGTGAAATGTCAGAATAATAGTAGAGTGATTTATTTCAGCTTTTATTTCTTTCATCACATTCCCAGTGGGTCAGAAGTTTACATACACTCAATTAGTATTTGGTAGCATTGCCGTTAAATTGTTAAACTTGGGTCAAACGTTTTGGGTAGCCTTCCACAAGCTTCCCACAATAAGTTGGGTGAATTTTGGCCCATTCCTCCTGACAGAGCTGGTGTAACTGAGTCAGGTTTGTAGGCCTCCTTGCTCACATGCGCTTTTTCAGTTCTGCCCACAAATTTTCGACAGGATTGAGGTCAGGGCTTTGTGATGGCCACTCCAATACGTTGACTTTGTTGCCCTTAAGCCATTTTGCCACAACTTTTGAAGTATGCTTGGGGTCAATGTCCATTTGGAAGACCCATTTGCGACCAAGCTTTAACTTCCTGACTGATGTCTTGAGATGTTGCTTCAATATATGCACATCATTTTAAATTCCTCATGATGCCATCTATTTTGTGAAATGCACCAGTTCCTCCTGCAGCAAAGCACCCCCCACAACATGATGCTGCCACCCCCGTGCTTCACGGTTGGGATGGTGTTCTACAGCTTGCAAGCCTCCCCCTTTTTCCTCCAAACAGAACAATGGTCATTATGGCCGAACAGTTCTATTTTTGTTTCATCAGACCAGAGGACCAGACGATTCTCCAAAAAGTACGATCTTTGTTCCAATGTGCAATTGCAAACCGTAGTCTGGCTTTTTTATAGCGGTTTTGGAGCAGTGGCTTCTTCCTTGCTGAGCGGCCTTTCAGGTTATGTTGATATAGGACTCGTTTTACTGTGGATATAGATACTTGTGTACCTATTTCCTCTAGCATCTTCACAAGGTCCTTTGTTGTTGTTCTGGGATTGATTTGCACTTTTTGCACCAAAGTACAGTTATCTCTAGGAGACAGAGCCCGTCTCCTTCCTGAGCGGTATGACGACTGCGTGGTCCCATGGTGTTTATACTGTACAGATGAATGTGGTACCTTCAGGTGTTTGGAAATTGCTCCCAAGGATAAACCAGACTTGTGGAGGTCTACCATTTTTTTCTGAGGTCTTGGTTGATTTCTTTTGATTTTCCCATGATGTCAAGCAAAGAGGCACTGAGTTTGAAGGTAGGCCTTGAAATGTATCCACAGGTACACCTTCAATTGACTCAAATTGTGTCAATTAGCCTATCAGAAGCTTCTAAAGCATGACATAATTTTCGGGAATTTTCAAAGCTGTTTAAAGGCACAGTCAACTTAGTGTATGTAAACTTCTGACCCACTGGAATTGTGATACAGTGAATTATTAGTGAAATAATATGTCTGTAAACAATTGTTGGAAAAATGACTTGTCATGCATAAAGCAGATGTCCTAACCGACTTGCCAAAACTATAGTTTGTTAAAAAAAATTGTGGAGTGGTTGTAAAACGAGTTTTAATGATTCCAACCTAAGTGTATGTAAACTTCTGACTTCAACTGTAAGTTTGCAAAAGTGCATCTGGATGTTCCACAGCGCTACTGGCAAAATATTCTGTGGACAGAGGAAACTACAGTTGAGTTGTTTGGAAGGAACACACAACACTGTGTGGAGGAAAAATGGCACATCACACCAACATCAAAACCTCATCCCAAATGTAAAGTATGGTGGAGGGAGCATCATGGTTTGGGGCTGCTTTGCTGCCTCAGGGCCTGGACAGCTTGCTATCATCGACGGAAAAATGAATTCCCAAGTTCATCGAGACATTTTGCAGGTGAATGTAAGGCTATCTGTCCGCCAATTGAAGCTCAGCAGAAGTTGGGTGATGCAACAGGACAACGATCCAAAACACAGAAGTAAATTAACAACAGAATGGCTTCAGCAGAAGAATATACGCCTTCTGGAGTGGCCCAGTCAGAGTCCTGACCTCAACCCGATTGAGATGCTGTGGCATAACCTCAAGAGAGCAGTTCACACCAGACATCCCAAGAATATTGCTGAAGTGAAACAATTTTGTAAAGAGAAATGGTCCAAAATTCCTCCTGACCGTTGTGCAGGTCTGATCCACAACTACAGAAATGTGTTTGGTTGAGGTTATTGCAGCCAAAGGAGGGTCAACCAGTTATTAAATCCAAGGGTTCACCCTGCACTGTGAATGTTTACACGGTCTGTTCAATACATGAACACGTATAATTGTTTGTGTGTTATTAGTTTAAGCAGACTGTTTGTCTATTGTCGTGACCTAGATGGAGTTGAGATCAAATTTTATGACCAATTTATGCAGGAATCCAGGTAATTCCAAAGGTTTCACATACTTTTTCTTACCACTGTACATATTCTCTCAATAGACTACTTGTCTGTATGAAACAGTACAGTATACACATGGTAACAGATTGCAAAAACACAATTTGATTTTATAAATCGGTTGATTTAATGTTATGTGCTGACAAGACAGAGAGATGATTAGTATAAAAACAGACACAGCTTAACATAGACATTAGCATGGACAATTGTCTATCAGATACAGTAAGAATCGTGTGAACAGAATACTGCTCTGTACTCAGAACAAGTGAAAAGGCAGTTCATAACATTGAATAAATATGCATCCAAAGCAGATCAATGGGCCAATAAAAGTTAGTATAAAAATAGAGAATATAAGTATTAAGTTATGAAAACATCTATTCATATTAAAGCTGAACATTTGGATCACCCAAGCATTTTTAATTTCCAGTATATAAAACTATTTACAGTAAATCCATGGAAGACTGATTATACAGGAGTGAATACAGTTCAGTTCAGACCCATTTTATCCCAGCAATCACTCAATCACATTTATTTATAAAGCCCTTTTTACATCAGTAGATGTCACAAAGTGCTATACAGACATGCAGCCTAAAACCCCTAACAGCAATCAATGCAGCACGGTGCCTAGGAAAAACTCCCTAGAACGGCAGGAACCTAGGAAGAAACCTAGAGAGGAACCAGGCTCTGAGGGGTGGCCAGTCCTCTTCTGGCTGTGCCGGGTGGAGATTATAAGAGTACATCGCCATTAAGGACAGATTGTTCTTCAATCTGGCCTAAAGCAGACTAAAGATTTCTAAAAAAGAAAATTACAAACAAATAACCATTTAAAATGATACATGCACCAACACTACAAACTTTATCAAGATATATAAAATAGAGAATATACATAAATATGCATTGAATTTGACTTTACAACAATGATGGAAAAATAACATTCCACATTCCAGGTGGAAAAATAAATGACAACAAATTCAAAAAAACAAATGTGGTTGATAATTACTATTTCTTAATAGGTTACAGTATGTACAAAAAGCTTCTGGTTGGTCTGTTAATTATTATAAAATAGAGAGATGTCTGAACTTGACAGATAACAATCACAGTGAATTGTCAAAAATAGTAAATCACATTAGATTGGATTCCAGAATACCATTTCATATACTGTACAGTGCTTGTGGTAATCTATTGTCTCATATTGACACATTATATTGTAATGATATGCAGTAAGATGCAGCTTCTGAGAACTCAAGAGACACGGTACATATGTTACCACATGTAGCTGCATATCGTTACAGTCTATAGCCGGGCTGCCCAATCCTGGTCCTGAAGGGCCGAAACACTACTGGTTTTCATCCTCTCCTAATCAGGGACTAATTCAGACCTGTGACACCAGGTGAGTCCAATTAACTACCAGGTAGAAACAAAAAAACAGACGTGTTTTAGGCCCACCAGGACCATGATTGGGCAGCCCTGGTCTATATCCTACAGTGCACATTCACCATTTTGATGCTTCATAGAGGTGACAGATGAAAAGGTAGTCTATAATATTTACAAAACTATATAAAATCATCATAAAAGCTTAGGCTTTCAGCTTATTGCTGAGGATTCCTGAGATGTTATGAGCACCCAATGAAGGAATACCCCTCGAATCAGGCACTGATTTAAACCTAGGACACCAGGTGGGTGTAATTCATTATCAGGTAGAAAAGAAAACCAGCAGGCTCCGGACCTTGTGGGGTAAGAGTTGAATACCACTGGAATACAGTATCACACTAAACTAGTCAATATGCAACAGACTGTCTAGCAGGCCTACTCTAGACACTTCAGCAATATGAATAGACTACTTTTAATCAGTGGATTACCCTAAACCAAAACACACTGGCAGCCCTTAGGGGGGTGCCTGTAGCAATATTTGCTAAATGCCTGTTTTAGTACATTCCTTGTTTACTTCAGTGGCAATTCTACCTAAGAAAGTTACATAGAGGAAATCCCCAAAACTGATTTTCACCAAAAATAAGAAAAAGAAGTGTACAGCAATTAAAAAATGATATAATGAAACAAGTTGTGCTCCCCGCTAACCCTTCAAATATTTTGTCAAACTATCTTAACTGCGCCTCACCCACACCTTCAAAAACCTGCATTGACCCATCGTGATTGGCTCATAGGTAACAGGGCAGTTTTACCTCCCCCTCTCCAACCAGTTGGTTTAGCTCTTCACAGCCCCCCATGGCTGCAGAGTGGCATAAGGCATGATGAACTGCGGGGGTGGCTGGGGCAGGACGTAGTAGCCGAACGCTGGGGGAGGCGGAGGCGCGTATATTGTGGTGAGGAACACAGGGCCCTTCTTCTTGTACGTTGTGGGCCACACAGGGGCAGGGTGGTAGAAGTACTGCTGAGAGGTGGGCTGGAGCTGGAGAGAGAGCGAACAGAGGGAGAGAAAGATGTTAGATAGGATTCTGATTTATAGTTAATCTTCATATCAATAATCAGATAGTACTTAGAGAGCACTTCTTCTGGATGTGTAGGATTTGGTGCTACGTGAATCCACGTGTCCACAGTGCTACATTGCGGATGTCAGAGATGGAGATGTTGTTCCACATTAAGGTAATGTAGATTAACAGAAAAGTTCTTACCAGTGATTTGGTGACGTTCTGTTGAGCATGCTCCACCCTGAACCTGTCCCGAACCCTGGGCATCATGGCAATCACACAAGGAATGCCCTCCACCTTTTCTTTCTTTCCCCCTTTCTCTTTCTTCTTCTCCTCATCTTTTCTTCCCACCGTCTCTCCATCCTTCCCCTCCTCCTCTGTGTCGCTGGAGACAGTAGAGCCACAGTCAGACGAGGTGGCGGAGTGGTAGTCGGACGTATCCAGGTCAACATCTTTGTCTTCTTTCACATCTTCCTCATCTTCCTCTTCTCCTTCTTTGAAACGAGCTACTGTGAAGTACCTGCAGTTCTCCCCTGACCTGGGAGAGAGGAAAGAGAATACATTAGTTCCTGTAACAAAACCTATAAACAACCTTGTAGCCCTTTCCTGCAGTCAAATGACCTAGTGGCTTCATGGGTGGAATGTTATTAATATTTTTCATAATCAAAAAAGCCGCCGAAAATTGGGTGTTTTTTTTATATTTCAGCCTTCTGTGATGTATATAAAGTGTAATATTGGGATGCAAACTCTAAATTGAATACATTTCAACTCTATATCTGATATGGAACAGGTGTCTTATTTTTTTTAAGCCCATAACCATATGTGTGAGGTGTGTACTTTTGTTTCACAATAGATGTGTTTAAGATTACCAAGAAACACTTTCTGTGACCCTGATTTAACCCAAGTAAAAGGTTGAAGGGTGTAACAGTTTCACTTGTATCAACCCATCTCACTCGGGATCATTTCCTCATTGTAGTGGTCTCACCCTCCTCCTACCGTAACTTGATGAGTCATCACATAGTGGGCAGGTTCGTACAACACATGCATCATGATGATAAATATGGTACCTCCAGAGAGCTGATTGTATGACTGTACAATGAATGATGAATGAAAGCCTTCTTCCTCTGCCTTCTGAGACTGAGTATGTCACCGTCTCACTGTGTGTGTACGTCTGTGCACGTGTGAGTAACATAGTGTGACTCACCGTGCGCACACCTCCAGTGGGTCGATCCACAGCGCAATCTCACATGGGAGGCCCAGCTCGCTGAGTTTGAGCTTGCTCTCCTCACACGCCCTCAGCACCTCCTCATCACACGGCACCCCCTCGCTTACCCTGATGCACCTAAGAGGGGTCAAAGGACAGAAAGCTATTCACCTGTACCACAGTCAACTTATCATCTTCTCAGAGACATCCATACGAAATAACAATCCAGTTACTTCCCTTCTTTAATATTTCACTTCCCTTGTTGTTTACCTGAATGCATGTCCTTTGTTGGGGTTGTCGGGGTACCAGTGGTCTTTGAATTTGTTGAGCAGAAGTTGCCGCAGCTTTCCAGCAAAAGCGTCAGCTTTGGTGCCATCCAAGCCTCCCCGCTCCACGGCTAGGTGTCTCAGGAAATTCACCCCTGCGTTGACCTCTCTCTTCATCGTTTCTGTGAGGAAATAGGTGCAGAAAACATTAGTCTATCCTGTAAAGCTACTCAACTAATTTAGAAGATTTGAACCAACTGTATAGCATGGGAAAAATATTCTAAAACTATAGCGTGTGTGTACAATTCACAAGCCACCACCACTATCAACAAAATTATTTTCTCAGTTCCTCAAACCTTAGAATAGCCCTATTTCACAGTCTAATGTAGGGCAGGAGGAAGTCAGCTCCTCGGATAATACCACTTCCTAGAGTATTTAGCCACTGTGTGTTTTCTATTATCATTACCTTCAGACCACACTAGAGGTATATATATGTTCAATGTACGCAAGTCAGACTGGCCTTCTGTTGTTGAAACAAACTGGGAGCCAAAGGTCGTAATTTGTATACAGGCAAACAAGATGCAAATAGACTCATAGGCCATGTTGGCATATGAATATGTCACATGCTTAAAACGTGTCAGATTCAGGTACAGACCAAAGGTACAGTATGTGCCTTCTGATCGATTCAGTCTGTTTCTTCTCAATAGTGCCAGACAGTGTCAGATTGACATAGGGGAGAAGGTACAGTACAACCCCTGCCTACAGTACCGGTCAAAGAAGTGGAATGTTTGCCAGCTTAGCAGAAACACTGAGCCAGTGTAGCTGATTAGCCATCATGAAACTACGTATGTGAGGAGTGTAAGTGTGTTGACTTCCTGCTCTGGTTTAGTCGAGGTGCGAGGGTTAATTAGTGTTGTTAGTGTAGACCTGACATACAGAGAGTCAGGGAGAATCTGAAAAAAAACACTGGTTGCATCAGCTTGATGAAGGCGTGACAATTATGTTCCACCTTAAGCATCTTCCCGGAGGTGACAGACTTTGTCTGGTGACACAACTATGTACTAATGGCATTACGTAAACTGTTGAGCAATTATACAGAAACAATTTGTTTCTATAGGTCACAAGTGAAGAAGTAAGTTAATTTCCCTTAAGACCAACATAACAAATAGCTTTACCGTACAGTCCCACCGGGCACAGATGTCAGTTCAACATCTAGTTTTGATTTACATTTGTTTGAGTGTCAACTAATGTGAATTCAATGTGAAATCTGAAGAGAAAAAAAAATCACGTCATTGGATTTAGGTTAAAAGTTTGGTGAAAAAAGGACAAAATGACCTTACGTTGATGACTTTATGCAAATCCAATTAGTTTCCCACGTTGATTCAACGTCATCACATTAATTTTGGTGGTTGAAATGATGAGGAAACAACGTTGATTCAACCAGTATTGTCCCAGTGCGGTAGGTTCAGTGAGCTTATACAGTTTGTAACCACGTTATAACTCAGTTGTAGAGATATACCAGATGGTGAGGTAACAAAGTCATATTCAATACATTATTACTTCACAATATTGCTTTCAGATGCTTTTGATGATCACATGGTACTGTGATCGTATCTTATTCAATAACAGAATGCATTTTTCATTAGAACTCTACCAGTACACGGTCACAAGTCCTTGAAGAACTCGGTGTGCCTCAGGATGTTATGTCGAAACTCTCTCCCTCTGTCTCTCTTTCACATAAACACACACGCAGACAGACACAGATACACACTACAAACAGTACCCTAAGTCTGAAGACAACTCTCTAAACCCAGCTGACGATGGTTTTTCAGCTAGGATTTCCTGTTTCAGATTGCTGCCATAACTGAAAAGCATTTGCAGGTGGTGCCTCTAGTCTGCACTCTTAAACTGCCTCTTCCCACCATTGGTGGAAAGAAAGAATGTTAGACAGGCAACAGGATATTTACAGTTGGGGAGGGGGTGACAGACTGGTATTCCTTTTTACCTTAGGGGTATACAGAAGAAGGGTAGACTATTTGTTCATACATGTGATCTCATCTAAAAATGTGGCATGGACCAATTTCAATGGAATGGAAAAGATTGTTTTCATCACCATGTTGAAACCCAATAGGAATGTCAGTGAGAAGTTACTGATGTGTGACCTTAATTTGAGGCAGTTTGCTACAGCAGGAAAATAATCCTGCATCAACAGGAAATGGGAATTACTATGTGGATTATAATTAATGTACGTTTCTGTAGGGGTTGATACATTTTTTGTAAGGGAAAACTTCAGAAGCCTTTTTAAACCTCAAATACACTAAGTTTAAAATGTCCTGTAGTGCAGAACAGTTCTCCTGCAACAGGGTGACCAAATGAAGATCCTACATCTTTGCAGAAATACAGTAACACAGACTGTTACAGACACAGACTACCGACTCATCGCATTTGTTCTGACTGACTAGTTCCCAGTCTGACCACTTCTCTAACTTCACAGCCACATAATGTCTTTCAGTCTAATAATATCGACCACAACTATCGCCACATGTTTGTTCTTTTTCAGACTGCACAGCAACATATAGATGTAGGATCTTAATTTGACCTGTATTGTCACTCGATCATGGTTAGGCTATTAGCTGACCAAAGGTAGGCTACATGAAAATTGTAATATTGTTAATATACCTGTGTGTTAGTGTGCTCCTCTGTATTTCCTGCGGTGCATTTCAGCAACAACAGAGTGATCAAATTAAGATTCTACAACTGTAGAGATATTTCTCAAAAGTGTAACTAACAGACACATATTTTGGCCACTGCTCTACATCACTGAGGACATTGCGAGGCAAATTGAGAGACATGAGCCTCTCTGAACTTAGTAATGTGGTTATTGTGCAGTATCTAGGCCAGGGCATGTAATGGCAAGGGTTATCAAGTCAACAGGTGGTGAGAAGTTTCATTCTGTGCGAAGCTCCACTCCACTGTCTAGTGTGAAACCTCTTACAGCTCAGAGAGCTGACCTCATGTTAGATGATGGCCCAGTCATTTACTGGTTGCCTCATCTGTCATCATAAACTTTGCATATTAAAGTGCCATTATCGCTGTCATGACTAAATCATTCACTACCTTAGTTAGACCGGATTGATGTGGACATTGCTCATGATTAGATTAGAATATGTTAGGGCCACTGAGACCAGAATTAAACATCTCCCTGACTATAAATGACATTTTTCAGTTAAAAAATGTAATGCCATGAACAGACCCTCATCTATGTCCTAGATCTGTGTGTCCTAGATCGGTGGTTCCCAAACTTTTTATATTCCCGTACCCCCTCTAGCACCAGGGTCAGCGCACTCTCAAATGTTGTTTTTTGATGTCATTGTAAGCCTGCCACACACACTATACGATACATTTATTAAACATAAGAACGACTAAGTTTTTGTCACAACCCGGAACGTGGGATGTGACAAAGAGCTCTTATAGGACCAGAGCACAAATAATAATCTACAATTTTGCTCTTTATTTAACCATCTTACATATAAAACCTTATTTGTTCATCGAAAATGGTGAGTAACTCACCACAGGTTAATGAGAAGGGTGTGCTTGAAAGGATGCACATACCTCTGCAATTTTGGGTTGTATTGGAGAGAGTCTCAGTCTTAAATCATTTTACACACACAGTCTGTGCCATTATTTCGTTTTCATGCTAGTGACGGCCGAGAATCCACTTTCACATAGGTACAAGTAAAAAAAGAATATCCCGAGTATAAATCCAGTAATGTATACACCAATGGTGGCACTTTAACTGGGGAGGGCGTGCTCATAGTAATTGCTGGAACAGAATTAATGGAATGGTTGATACCATACCATTCACTCCATTCGTTATTATGAGCCATCCTCCCCTCACCAGCCTGCTCTGGTACACACACTTAAGGTTAAAACAATACATTTTGAGAAACATTTTGTTTTTTAAACACAACTGAAAACTTCAAGGAGTTGGTCTGATGTGACGTTATTGGCATCCTCTCTTGCTTGAGGGAAAAATAGAGGACATCAACCACCCGAGCCACGGCCTGTTCACCCTGCTATTATCCAGAAGGCGGGGTCAGTACAGGTGCAGCAAAGGTGGGACCGAGAGACTGAAAAACAGCTTCTATCTCAAGGCCATCAGACTGTTAAATAGCCATCATTAGCCGGCTACCACCCAGTTATGCAACCCTTTACCCTAGAGGCTGCTGCCCTATGTACATAGACATGGAACCACTGGTCACTTTAATAATGGAACACTAGTCACTTTAATAATGTTAACATACTGTTTTACTCATTTCATATGTATATACTGTATTCTGTATATACTGTATTCTAGTCAATGCCACTCTGACATCCTAATATTTATATATTTTTTAATTCCATTGTTTTACTTTTAGACTTGTGTGCATTGTTGTGAACTGTTAGATACTATGACACTGTTGGAGCTAGGAACACAAGCTTTTCGCTACACCCACAATAACATCTGCTAAATATGTGTATGTGACCAATATAATTATATTTGAAGACGAAAGCCCCCCCCCCCCCCCGTACACTTGTTCGATGTCATGACATACCTGGACCTCCTATTGAGATGTGACTTTTGGTAAGTAAATCAGGTGATAAAGAGGTGAAAATTAACCTGGGTGTGTCTTTAAAGTCAAGTCAGATCTGTAGGTAAATTGCATTTACATGCAGATCAACCATTCCAGAAGCAGAGACTTTGAGTGACAGTACACAGTGGCCCACTGCCTCTAACAGACAAAGCAGTAACACTGAGGTGTTGATATTGCAGCAACCCCTGTATTGATCTTTGTGTAAAGACCGAGACATGACCTCTCTACAGCCCAATAACAACATATATGTCAGTCCATGTTGTGCAAGTTTGAGAAAGTTGACATGGTGTCCCAATAATCTGAACCAGTCCACTGAGCCTAACACAGTTCCATAACCTATATAATAAGATGAGTGAACACTGGCAGTGAGAAGCTTCTGTGTTATACATGCTGTCTGTATTTCTTTAAAACCAGTTAATTAATATCTGTTGTTGTGTAATATGGCTGCTTGGAATATTATGGTTATAGCACAGTAATGTTATAGCAGCATATACAATGCATTAATGAGATTGTTGGCTCATGCCATGTGGTGAGTCTTGTTGATAGTAAGTTCATGTAAATTGCAAGAAAACAGCTAAAACGTCAGATCTAAAAGAGTGGATTTGAGTGTCCTATAACCCGGCCACGTGCTTCCTGAGCCCATGGAAAGAGTCCACACTGCAGAGATTGGATACATTGTAACACTTGAACTCAAGTGATTGCTATAATGTAACTTGTGAAGAACATTAAATGGTTATCATTTAGAGATCACACATCCTATAGGCTACACGTCTAACAGATTTCAGATTGGGTTTTCCGTTCAGCCCGTGGTTTTTGTAATTTTACGCGTTGTGGTGTCGACTTTTTTTTTTTTTCTCTCGTTCGAAAACATTGAACAGGGGAGTGGGTTCTCAACGCGGAAATCCCCCCATGTAAATGGAAATTCAAAAAGTTTACTTGAATAGATTCTGCGATTATCCTAAAGATTACGTTTTCATTGTTTAAAATATACAAACTTAAATAATATTCCGATTTGGGAATAAAAAAGCTAAACAACAATTATACTAGGCTACAATTAAATGATTACATGCTACAAGGACTGTCGTGGTGAGTAGGCTGTTGTAATTGCTGTAATTTATAGTCATTAAGCAATATATTCCCTAAATAATAAAAACATTTACAACGTGTGTAATAACCAAACAATAACCAAGTTATTTAAATCACATGTGAAAAGATCCTACATTTGTTTACAAAATTATTTTTCAATCACATCAAAAGGTTGACTTACACATATGGTAAACTTCTCAATATGTCTCCCTTACCTTTATAATAACAGCAGTATTTTAAATCTCCAGTACAATGACAATTTTCTCTATTTCCTTTCTATATTGCTGTGATCAGACTACTTGTATAGTTATCGGCACATGTTGCTTCCTTGTTCTCTTTAGTACAGTCAAAGTGATCCACGTTCCTGGTTTTGCGTTGGTCTTTGGGAATATCTCAATAGCATTCTCCTCGCGTCCTCTCTCTCGTCTTTTCTCAAAACCCATTGGATGAGAAAGCAAGAGGTCCCGCCCCTCTGACCTTCTCCTCCAATGGGTTTTGATAAAGAGACGAGGAGAGAGGACGCAAGTATTTGCAATTGAGATTTTCCATGTGTTGCGTAGGAGGGTCTGGTGCAAGCGAGAAGTAACACCGTCAATATGACTCACTTCCTTGTTCAGTGCTATGAGCAATATGCTGACTCCCTTTTACTACACCTTGAGACTCCCACTACAGACCAAATATGGCAAGCCCGGGTGAACTGAGGGTCTTCTACTATCATAGGCTATCATTCAAAAACATGTAAGGATGAAATGTACTTCTCACCATGTTATAACCTTATTATAGTACCAACCAATTATTATTCATATTGATGAATAGTAGGCCTAACAACATTTGGCTTGTAAGACTACTACAACAACAGCCCCTCAATGTAAAATGTCAGTCTACTCAACTTGAAATCTGTCTGTGATAAGCTTCCATGTTCATTTCAAAGTAATTTTGACCCTATGTAAGTGTGCTTGTAGTGACTTCATAAGCCTGCATGTTGGTACCATCAGTAGTCTCTGACAACCAGATGACCCTATGATCACTCGGCTACACAGCTGATACCTCCCGGACTCTTCACTAACACGACAAGAAGCCACTACTTGCCAGATTCCTGTCGTAAGCTCTGGACCTTTGCATCAGATCATTGCAACTAGCTAGCTGCTACCGAGTGGCTATAGTGGCTAATGCCCTTGTTCCGAAGCTAGCACCAGTTAGCCTTGAGCCAGGCGCATCTCCCGGCTAGCAACAAAATTACTCCAGCTACATTAGCTCTTTTGCCAATTGGCCTGGACCCTTTGTCGACACGGAGCCCCGCAGATCCATCACGACTGGTCTGCCGACGTAATTCCATCCGATGTGCCCTCAACCGGCCTTTGTCGGACATCGATGAAGACGCTTCTGCTAGCCTCGGCCTGCTCACTTTATGAACGCTGTGTCTCCCGGTTGCTGGCGTAGTAACGACTTCCCTGTTTCATCATTTGCTGTTCACTGGACCCTATGATCACCTGGCTACATAGCTGATGCCTGCTGGACTGTTCAAGAATCACGGTACTCCATTTTGTTTGTTTTGTTTATCTGTCGGCCCCAGCCTCGAACCCAGGCCCTATGTGTAGTTAACTGACCCTCTCTGCCCATTCATCGCCATTTTACCTGTTGTTGTCTAACTTCTTCTGGCTGCAAGCCCGAGGCCGACCACAATATGACAACAGCCACTTCAAGTGCAGGGCACGAAATTCAAAATATATTTTTTAGAAATATTTAACGTTCACACATTAACAAGTCCAATACAGCAAATGAAAGGTACACCTTGTGAATCCAGCCGACATGTCCGATTTTTAAAAGGTTTTACAGCGAAAACAGCACGTATATTTATGTTAGCTCACCACCAAATACAAAAAAGGACAGACATTTTTCACAGCACAGGTAGCATGCACAAAGCCAACCTCATCAGATGACAGTCTTATAACATGTTATTCAATAAATCTATGTTTTGTTCGAAAAATGTGCATATTTCAGATATAAATCATAGTTTACATTGCAGCTACAATCAGAAATTGCACCGAAAGCAGACAGAATAATTAGACACCAACGTCAAATACCTAAATACTCATCATAAAACATTTCTGAAAAATACATAGTGTACAGCAAATGAAAGACAGGCATCTTGTGATTCCAGCCAATATTTCCGATTTCTTAAGTGTTTTACAGCGAAAACACAATATAGCGTTATATTAGCTTACCACAATAGCCAGAAACACAAGCCATTTCCCAGTAGCAAAAGTTAGCGATCGTAACAAACCAGCAAAAGATATATAATTTTTGACTAACATTGATAAGCTTCATCAGATGACAGTCCTATAACATCAGGTTATACATACACTTATGTTTTGTTCGAAAATGTGCATATTTAGAGCTGAAGTCAGTGGTTATACATTGTGCTAACGTAGCATCTTTTTCCCACAACGTCCGGATATTTTTCTGACACTTTTTCTGACACACATATTCTGACCAAATAGCTATTCATAAACATAACTAAAAAATACATGTTGAATAGGAAATGTTAGATACACTAGTTCTTAATGCAATCGCCGTGTTAGAATTCTAAAAATAACTTCATTACGACATCCAGCTTAGGTATAGCGAGAGAGTACCCAAAAGCTGGGCGCAAACGACTAGCACAACATGTTCGACAGATATATGAAATAGCATCATAAAATGGGTCCTACTTTTGCTGATCTTTCATCAGAATGTTGTACAAGGGGTCCTTTGTCGGGAACAATCGTTGTTGGGATTTAGAACGGCCTTTTTCCCTCTCAATTTAGCAAGCACACTTGCCAAGTGGCGCAAATCTCTCCATGTCAACAAACGGAAGAGAACGGAACACGGCAAAACTCCCGAAAAAATTTCAATAATCTGATTAAACTATATTGAAAAAAACATAGTTTACGATGATATTGTCACATGTATCAAATAAAATCAAAGCCGGAGATATTAGTCGTCCATAACGACAGATTATCAGAAGGCAAATCCAGGTCCCTTCACGCGCTCTCCAGAAAACAGGAAACTGGTGACACGTCATACAAAGAGCTATTATACGAGCCCAGATCAAGTTATTCACTCCATTTCTTCTCTCACTCCTTGTCGACATCTAGTGGAAGACGTATGAAGTGCATCTAAACTAATAAATATCAAGGACTTTAATAGGCAGCCCCTAGAAGAGCGCATCGATTTCAGATTTTCCACTTCCTATCAGGAAGTTTGCTGCAAAAGGAGTTCTGTTTTACTCACAGATATAATTCAAACGGTTTTAGAAACTAGAGAGTGTTTTCTATCCAATAGTAATAATAATATGCATATTGTACGAGCAAGAATTGAGTACGAGGCCGTTTGAAATGGGCACCTTTTTATCCGGCTACTCAATACTGCCCCTGCAGCCCAAACAGGCTAAGACAGCTGTTGCTGTCTTACCCGTTGTCTTAGGTAGCTCCCAAACAACACCTGTGATTGCTTTATGCCTCGCTTTATGTCTCTCTCTAATGTCAATATGCTTTGTATACTGTTGTTTAGGGTAGTTATCATTGTTTCATTTTACTGCGGAGCCCCTAGCCCCACTCAACATGCCTCATACCTCTTTTGTCCCACCTCCCACACATGGGGTGACCTCACCTAGCATAACTAGTGCCTCCAGAGATGCAACCTCTCTTATCGTCACTCAATGCCTAGGTTTCTCTCCTCTGTACCCACACCATACCATACCCTTGTCTGTACATTATGCCCTGAATCTATTCTGCCATGCCCAGAAATCTTCTCCTTCTATTCTCTGTCCACAACGCACTAGACGACCAGTTTTGATAGCCTTTAGCCGTAGCCTCATCCTACTCCTCCTCTGTTTCTCTGGGTGATGTAGGGGTTAACCCAGGCCCTGTGTGTCCCCAGGCACTCTCATTTGTTGACTTCTGTAACCGTAAAAGATTTCATGTTAACATCAGAAGCCTCCTCCCGAAGTTTGTTTTTCTCACTGCTTTAGCATACTCCGCCAACCCTGATGTCCTTGCCATGTCTGAATCCTGGCTTAGGAAGGCCACCAAAAATTCTGAGATTTCCATCCCCAACTACAACATTTTCCATCAAGATTGAACTGCCAAAGGGGGGGGAATTGCAATCTACTGCAGAGATAGCCTGCAAAGTTCTGTCATACTTTCCAGGTCTATGCCCAAACAGCTCGAGCTTCTAATTTAAAAAGAATGTATCTCTCCAGAAATAAGTCTTTCACTGTTGCCGCCTGTTATACACCCCCCTCAGCTCCCAGCTGTGACCTGGACACCATACAGTTGAAGTCGGAAGTTTACATAGACCTTAGACAAATACATTTAAACTCAGTTTTTCACAATTCCTGACATTTAATCCTAGTAAACATTCCCTGTCTTAGGTCAGTTAGGATCACCACTTTATTTTAAGAATGTGAAATGTCAGAATAATAGTAGAGAGAATGATTTATTTCATATTTTATTTCTTTCATCACATTCCCAGTGGGTCAGAAGTTTACATACACTCAATTAGTATTTGGTAGCATTGCCTTTAAATTGTTTAACTTGAGTCAAACATTTCGGGTAGCCTTCCACAAGCTTCCCAAAATAAGTTCAATGAATTTTGGCCCATTCCTCCTGACAGAGCTGGTGTAACTGAGTCAGGTTTGTAGGCCTCCTTGCTCGCATGCACTTTTCAGTTCTGCCCACAAATGTTCTATTGGATTGAGGTCAGGGCGATGTGATGGCCACTCCAATTCCTTGACTTTATTGTCCTTAAGCCATTTTGCCACAACTTTGGAAGTATGCATTGTCCATTTGGAAGACCCATTTGCAACCAAGCTTTAACTTCCTGACTGATGCCTTGAGATGTTGCTTCAATAAATGCACATCATTTTCTTTCCTCGTGATGCCATCTATTTTGTGAAGTCCCTCCTGCAACAAAGCACCCCACAACATGATGTTGCACCCCCATGCTTCACGGTTGGGATGGTGTTCTTCGGCTTGCAAGCCTCCCCCTTTTTCCTCCAAACATAACGATGGTCATTATGGCCAAACAGTTCTATTTTTGTTTCATCAGACCAGAGTACATTTCTCCAAAAAGTACGATCTTTGTCCCCATGTGCAGTTGCAAACCGTAGTCTGGCTTTTTTATGGCGGTTTTGGAGCAGTGGCTTCTTCCTTGCTGAGCGGCATTTCAGGTTATGTCGATATAGGACTATTTTTACTGTGGCTATAGATACTTTTATACCTGTTTTCTCCAGCATCTTCACAAGGTCCTTTGCTGTTGTTCTGGGATTGATTTGCACTTTTCGCACCAAAGTTCGTTCATCTCTAGGAGACAGAACGCGTCTTCTTCCTGAGCGGTATGACGGCTGCATGGTCCCATGGTGTTTATACTTGCGTACTATTGTTTGTACAGATGGACGTGGTACCTTCAGGCATTTGGAAATTGCTTCCAAGGACGAACCCGACTTGTGGAGGTCTACAATTTTTCTTGGCTGATTTATTTTGATTTTCCCATAATGTCAGGCACTGAGTTTGAAGGTAGGCCTTGAAATACATCCACAGGTACACATCCAATTGACTCAAATAGCCTATCAGAAGCTTCTAAACATGACATGACATTTTCTGGAATTTTACAAGCTGTTTAAAGGCACAGTCAACTTAGTGTATGTAAACTTCTGACCCACTGGAATTGTGATACAGTGAATTATAATTGAATAACAGTGAATAACAATTGTTGGAAAAATGACTTGTGTCATGCCCTAAGTAGATGTCGTCACCGACTTGCCAAAACTATAGTTTGTTAACAAGACATTTGTGGAGTGGTTGAAAACTTAGTTTTCAATCACTCCAACCTAAGTGTTTGTAAACTTCCGACTTCAACTGTATGTGAATTGATTGCCCCCCATCTATCTTCAGAGTTCGTTCTGTTAGGTGATCTAAACTGTTAACACCCCGGTCTTCCTACAATCTAAGCTAGATGCCCTCAATCTCACACAAATCATCAAGGAACCCAGCAGGTACATCCCTAAATCCGTAAACATGGGAACCCTCATAGATATTATCCTGGCCAACTTGCCCTACAAATACACCTATGCTGTTTTCAATCAGGATCTCAGCGATCACTGCCTCATTGCCTGCATCCGTTATGGGTCTGCTGTCAAACGACCACCCCTCATCACTGTCAAACGCTCCCTAAAACACTTCTGCTAGCAGGCCTTTCTAATCGACCTGGCCCGGGTATCCTGGAAGGATATTGACCTCATCCCGTCAGTTGAGGATGCCTGGTTGTTCTTTAAAAGTAATTTCCTCACCATCTAAATAAGAATGCCCCTTTCAAAAAATATAGAACTAAGAACAGATATAGCCCTTGGTTCACTTCAGACCTGACTGCCCTCGACCAGCACAAAAACATCCTGTGGCGTACTGCACTAGCATCGAATAGTCCCCGCAATAAGCAATTTTTCAGGGAAATCAGGAACCAATATACACAAGCAGTTAGAAAGGTAAGGCTAGCTTTTTCAACCAGAAATGTGCATCCTGTAGCACAAACTCAAAAAAGTTATTGGACTCTGTAAAGTCCATGGAGAATAAGAGCACCTCCTCCCAGCTGCCCACTGCACTGAGGCTAGGAAACACTGTCACTACCGATAAATCCACGATAATCAAGAATTTCAAAAAGCATTTCTCTACGGCTGGCCATGCTTTCCCCCTGGCCACCCCAACACCGGCCAACAGCTCCGCACCCCCAACAGCTACTTGCCCAAGCCTCCCCAGCTTCTCCTTCACCCAAATGTAGATAGCAGATGTTCTGAAAAAGCTGCAAAACCTGGACCCGTACAAATCTGCTGGGATAGACAATCTGGACCCTCTCTTTCTAAAATTATCCACCGCCATTGTTGCAACCTCTATTACTAGTCTGTTAAACCTCTCTTTCGTATCATCCGAGATTCCTAAAGATTGGAAAGCTGCCGCGGTCATCCCCCTCTTCAAAGGGGGTGACACTCTAGACCCAAACTGTTACAGACCTATATCCATCCTGCCCTGCCTTTCTAAAGTCTTCGAAAGCCAAGTTAACAAACAGATCACCGACCATTTAGAATCCCACCGTACCTTCTCCACTGTGCAATCCGGTTTCCGAGCTGGTCACGGGTGCACCTCAGCCACGCTCAAGGTACTAAACGATATCATAACTGCCATCGATAAAAGACAGTACCATGCAGCCGTCTTCATCGACCTGGTGTCACGTCCTGACCATAGAGAATCCTTATTTTCTATGGTGGAGTAGGTCAGGGCGTGACTGGGGGGTTAGTCTAGTTTATTATATCTATGTGGGGTTCCAGGTTTGTTTTTCTATGTTGGTGATTGTGTATGATTCCCAATTAGAGGCAGCTGGTAATCATTGTCTCTAATCGGGGATCATATTTAGGTAGCTTTTTTCCACCTGTGTTTATGGGATATCGTTTTGAGTTAGTGCACGTAGCACCTCTGTAGTCACAATTCGTTGTTAGTTTATTGTTTATTTGTTTTTTGTCTTTGCTAAGTTTCACTATATTTTTAAATTATGTGGAACCCAACATCCGCTGCGCCTTGGTCCCATAATTATTCATGCGAACGTGACACCTGGCCAAGGCTTTCAACTCTGTCAATCACCGTATTCTTATCTGCAGACTCAACAGCCTTGGTTTCTCAATGTCTGCCTCGCCTGGTTCACCAACTACTTCTCAGATAGAGTTTAGTGTGTCAAATCGGAGGGCCTGTTGTCCTGACCTCTTGCAGTCTCTATGGAGGTACCACAGGGTTCAATTCTCGGGCCGACTATTTTCTCTGAATATATCAATGATGTCACTCTTGCTGTGGGTGATTCCTTGATCCACTTCTATGCAGATGACACCATTCTGTATACATCTGGCCCTTCTTTGGACACTGTGTTAACAAACCTCCAAATGAGCTTCAATGCCATACAACACTCCTACCGTGGCCTCCAACTGCTCTTAAATGCTAGTAAAACCAAATCCATGCTCTTCAACCGATCGCTGCCCGCACCCGCCCGCACGACTAGCATCACTACTTTGGACGGTTCTGACTTAGAATATGTGGACAACTACAAATACCTAGGCTGTAAACTCTCCTTCCACACTCATATTAAGCATGTCTAATCCAAAATTAAATCTAGAATCGGCTTCCTATTTCGCAACAAAGTGTCCTTCACTCATGCTGCCAAGCATACCCTCGTAAAACTGACTATCCTACCGATCCTCGACTTCGGCGATGTCATTTACAAAATAGCCTCCAACAGTCTACTCAGCAAACTGGATGCAGTCTATCACAGTGCCATCCGTTTTGTCACCAAAGCCCCATATACCACCCACCACTGCAACCTGTATGCTCTCGTCGGCCGGCCCTCGCTTCATATTCGTCGCCAGACCCACTGGCTCCAGGTCATCTATAAGTCTTTGCTAGGTAAAGCTCTGCCTTATCTCAGCTCACTGGTCACCATAACAACACCCACCCCTAGCACGTGCTCCAGCAGGTACTGGTCATCCCCAATACCAACACCCCCTTTGGCCACCTTTCCTTCCAGTTCTCTGCTGCCAATGACTGGAACGAATTGCAAAAATCGCTGAAGTTGGAGACCTATATCTCCCTCACTAACTTTAAGCATCAGCTATCTGAGCAGGTTACCGATCGCTGCAGCTGTACATAGCCCATCTGTAAATAGCCCACTCAACTACCTACCTCATCCCCATATTGTTTTTATTTACTTTTCTGCTCTTTTGCACACCAGTATTTCTACTTGCACATCATCATCTGCACATCTATCACTTCAGTGTTAATTTGCTAACTTGTAATTACTTCGCTACTATGGCCTATTTATTGCCTTACCTCCTTACTCCATTTGCACACACTGTATGTAGATTTTTCTATTGTGTTATTGACTGTACTTTTGTTTATCCTATGTAACTCTGTGTTGTTTTTTGTCTCACTGCTTTGCTTTACCTTGGCCAGGTTGCAGTTGTAAATGAGAACTTGTTCTCAACTGGCCTACCTGGTTTAATAAAGGGGAAATAAATAAATAAAAAAGCTATATATAGCTAGGCTACTCATGATTATGTATTGCTTGATCTAGCTAGCTATAGCTAGGCTAGTCATGATGATGTATTGCTTGATCTAGCTAGCTATAGCTAGGTTACTCATGATGATGTATAGCTTGACAAAGCTAGCTATAGCTAGGCTACTCATGTGCTTCAAAAGCAAAAAAACAAACAATCAATACATCATCATGAGGAACCTAGCTAAATTAAATCAATCACATGTTATTTGTCACATACACATGGTTAGCAGATGTTAATGCGAGTGTAGCGAAATGCTTGTGCTTCTAGTTCTGACAATGCAATGAGTAATCTAACCTATCAATGTTTTTTTGTCTTTGCTAAGTTTCCTAGCTATAGCTAGCTAGGTCAAGCAATACATCATCATGAGTAACCTAGCTATAGCTAGCTAAGTCAAGCAATACATCATCATGAGTAACCTAGCTATATCTAGCTAGGTCAAGCAATACATCATCATGAGTAACCTAGCTATAGCTATCTAGGTCAAGCAATACATCATCATGAGTAACCTAGCTATAGCTAGCTAGCTAGGTCAACCAATAGAGGTCAAGTCTTTGAGCACATGCATCCTCCAAAAATGTGGAGGGTCAGTTCATGGCTTAATCAGATTAAAGTGGTTAGGGAGATGGTTGTTGGAGATGGAGTCTATGATGATCTTGTAGAGGGCTACTGTGGATACCAGCCACTGGACTTCTCCTCCTTCACAATGTGTGGCACCCACTGGCACCCACTTGGGTGATGCCTTAGCAGCTCTAGGCACCAGAAAGTTTACCACACAGTTCAGAGTGGTAGCCAGTCGTCCTCACAACGAGCCCTCTGCCTCAGCACTGCTTTCGTCCACTGCATTTCCTTTTCCTCTCAAGCTTCATGTGACTCCTCAACTGATGTTTAGCATTTTAACACTGGAACTCAAGTCATTGCTATAATGTAACTTGTGAAGAACATTGAGGTATTCAATGAAATGGTTATCATTTAGAGATCACACATCCTGAAGTCTACACGTCAAACAGATTTCAGATTGAGTTTTCCTTTCAGTTCATGATGTTGTCATTTTCTGTGTTTTGGTGCTGACTTTCTCATATACCTCAAGCATTATTGACTCCTCAATTTATGTTTTCAAAAGATCAGGCACCAGCAGCCAGGTGAAACAAAAGAAGCTGGTACAATGTCCAGATGCATCCTTCAAAGAAAAGCATTATTAGTCAGCTAGCTAGCTAGCCAAGACAAAAAACGTTGACTTGCCAGTCTCTCTGCAAATCTGTAAGTCTGTTGGTAAAAACCACCAGATATATGCAAAATATGTTGATGTTATAAAAAATGTAACAGCTGATTTAAAAAAAAAACATAAAACACAATATACTGTACCAGTCAAAAGTTTGGACACAACTACACATTCAAGGGTTTTTTATTTATTTTTACTATTTTCTACAATGTATAATAATAGTGAAGACATTAAAACTATGAAATAACACATATGGAATCATGTAGTAACCAAAATAGCGTTAAACAAATCTAATTATATTTTGGATTTTAGATTCTTCAAAGTAGCCACCCTTTGCCTTGATGACAGCTTTGCACACGCTTGGCATTCTCTCAACCAGCTTCACCTGGAATGCTTTTCTAACAGTCATGAAGGAGTTCCCACATATGCATAGCACTTGTTGGCTGCTTTTCCTTCAATCTGCAGTCCAACTCATCCCAAACCATCTCAATCGGGTTGAGGTCGGGTGATTGTGGAGGCCAGGTCATATGATGCAACACTCCATCACTCTCCTTCTTGGTCAAATAGTCCTTACACAGCCTGGAGGTGAGTTGGGTCATTGTCCTGTTGAAAAACAAATGATAGTCCCACTAAGCCCAAACCAGATGCGATTGCCTATCGCTGCAGAATGCTGTGGTAGCCATGCTGGTTAAGTGTGCCTTGAATTCTAAATAAATCACTGACAGTGTCATCAGAAAAGCACCCCCACACCATCACACCTCCTCCTCCATGCTTCCCGGTGGGAACCACACATGCGGAGATCATCTGTTCACCTACTCTGCGTCTCACAAAGACACACCGGTTGGAATCAAAAATCTCACATTTGGACTCATCAGACCAAAGGACAGATTTCCAATGGTCTGTTGTCCATTGTTCGTGTTTCTTGGCCCAAGCAAGTCTCTTCTTCTTATTGGTGTTCTTTAATAGTGGTTTCTTTGCAGCTATTCGACCTTGAAGGCCTGATTCACGCAGTCTCCTCTGAAAACTTGATGTTGAGATGTGTCTGTGAAGCATTTATTTGGGCTGCAATTTCTGAGGCTGGTAACTCTAATGAACTTATCCTCTGCAGCAGTGGTAACTCTGGGTCTTCCTTTCCTGTGGCGGTCCTCATAAGAGCCAGTTTCATCATAGCGCTTAATTGTTTTTGCGACTGCACTTGAAGAAACTTTCAACATTTTGGAATGTTTCTTATGGACTTACCTTCATTTCTTAAAGTAATGATGGACTGTCGTTTCTCTTTGCTTTTTTGAGCTTTTATTGCCATGATATGGACTTGGTATTTTACCAAATATGACTATCTTCTGTATACCACCGCTACCTTGTCACAACAAAACTGATTGTCTCAAACACATTAAGAAGGAAAGAAATTCCACAAATTAACTTTTAACAAGGCACACCTGTTAATTGAAATGCATTCCATGTGACTATCTCATTAAGCTGGTTGAGAGAATGCCAAGAGTGTGCAAAGCTGTCATCAAGGCAAAGGCTGGCTACTTTGAATAATATAATATCTTTTGATTTGTTTAACACTTTTTTGGTTTTGGTCACTTTTAATAGTTTTGATGTCTTCACTATTATTCTGCAATGTAGAAAATAGTAAAAATAAAGAAAAACCCTTGAATGAGTAGGTGCGTCCAAACTTTTGACTGGTACTGTATGTACAAATGTACAGGAACTGTGCTTAGGCTGCTGCTAGGGCGCCATGGCAACTAATGAGCTGCTGCGACCTATTGGTCCTAACTGCTGGGGCTTTGGGTCTGATTTCTGATTGAAGAAATACAGGCTACACTCTCTAACTTTCTCTTTGACCAGCAGAGGGCAGGCTGGTCTGTTTCTCATGTTCCATTCTCTCTCTCTCTCTCTCTCTCTCTCTCTCTCTCTCTCTCTCTCTCTCTCTCTCTCTCTCTCTCTCTCTCTCTCTCTCTCTCTCTCTCTCTCTCTCTCTCTCTCTCTCTCTCTCTCTCTCTCTCTCTCTCTCTCTCTCTCTCTCTCTCTCTCTCTCTCTCTCTCTCTCTCTTCATCTCTCTCTCTCTTGTATCTAATTCCTATCACCCAGACCTTGTATTTTGCTACCCCCCACCACACACACACACACTCACACACACACACACACATACACCACACACACACACACACACACTTAATCTCTTCACATTCAAATTCTAGGGTGGCTCAGCGGCTAAGAAGGTGACGTCACCTTAGCAGGAGCTGGCCAGAGAACAGTGTGTTAGATTTCTGTCTGGTCTCTCCTTCACTCTCTCACCCCCCTGCTTCCCTCCCTCCGTTGGATCATAGTCCCTGTCCCAGATGCCAAGTCAAGAGGAAATGATCGCAGAGAGATGGAGAGAGAGAGGGAAGGTGGGATGGGAGAATGAGAAAGAGAGAGGATAAAGAGATTGTAATTTACGACAAAAGGAATATTTATCAAGTCTCTCACTCTCTCTCCTTTTCCCCTCTGCTATCTTCCCTCTGCTCTCTGCATCTCTGTTTCTCTTTCTCCCCATACATTTTCTTAGCCTAAGTCTCAGTGGGCCATTCCGGTCATTGACGGCAAGACTGATTGCATTTTTTTCTCAATGCTTTTAAACAAGCAATTCATTTGACCAAAGAGCCACAGGTCGTTTGGCTTCCTGCTCCAATCAGGACTGACAGAGAGTGTTGAAAGCCAAGACTGGTCTGGCTCCTTAGAGCTCTTAGAGTAAGGCCCTCCACATACCTAGAAGGAGAGGTGGGGATTCAAGAGAGACAAAGTAAGGTGAAGTTCACTCAACTAAGTTTAGGCATCTCATACATTGTTATACAGTTGACGCATGGTACCAGGGGTGTAGGAATGGGTGGGCCTGGGTAGTCACACACACACACACACATATATATATATATATATATATATATATATATATATATATATATATATATATAAATGCAATCAGTATATATATATAATGCTCTACTTGTCAGTTTTTTATTTTTACCTAAGCACTGTACTTGAGTTGGGCAGGAGCTCACCAGAACTGGGTACCGACACCTTTTCTTCTGCTTGAGTTACTGCACCTCCTATAGAATATTTGCTCAAAAGTATTGAGGAGTTCCTGCACCTAATTATAAACGGTACCGGCACCTATTTCAGTCCAAGTCAAGCACGGACCTAAACATGCATACACCATAAAAAAAAACTTGTAATTTTGGTCTCATACACATATCTAGCAGATATTATTGCGGGTGTAGCAAAATGCTTTTGTTCCTAGCTCCAACAGTGCTGTAATGTCTAACAATACACAACAATACACTGAAATCTAAAAAGTAAAAGAATGGAATTAAGAAATATAGAAATATTAGGACGGACAATGTCGGAGTCCGGAGTATATGTCACGCCCTGACCTTAGAGAGCCTTTTTATGTCTCTAGTTGGTTTGGTCAGGGTGTGATTTGGGGTGGGCATTCTATGTTTTGTTTTCTATGCTTATTTATTTCTATGTTTTGGCCGGGTATGGTTCTCAATCAGGGACAGCTGTCTATCATTGTCTCTGATTGGGAATCATACTTGGGTAGCCCTTTTTCCCTCCTTTCAGTGTGGGTAGTTAACTTTGTTTGTGACACTATACAACTATACTATGTAAGCTTCACGGTTCCTTCCTTCCTTCCTTCCTTCCTTCCTTCCTTCGTTGTTTTGTTTGCGTCATTTTAAATAAAAAGGAAAATTTACGCTCACAACGCTGCACTTTGGTCCACTTCTTTTGACAGCTGTGATAGTATAAATATATATGTATGTATGTGTTTGTAATGGAATGTATAGACAATATGGATAGAATATGTAGTACAGTACATCTGAAGAATAGTATATGTACAGCAATAGTTAAATAGGATAGGCCTTGACTAGAATGCAGTAAATGCATATGAAATGAGTAAAACAGTATGTAAACATTATTAAAGTGACCAGTGTTCCATGGTTATGTACATAGGGCAGCAGTCTCTAGGATGCATGGTAAAGTAACCGGGCGGGGCCTGACTAGTGGTGACTATTTAACAGTCTGATGGCCTTGATATAAGCTGTTTTTCAGGCTCCCGGTCCCAGCTTAGATTCACTTGTACCGACCTCGCCTTCTGGATGGTACCGGGGGGGAACAGGCCGTAGCTTGGGTGGCTGAGGTCCTTGATGATCTTCTTGGCCTTCCTGTGACACCGGGTGCTGTAGGTGTCCTGGAGGGCAGGCAGTGTGCCCCCAGTGATGTGTTGGGCAGACCACACCACCCTCTGGAAAGCTTTGCGGTTGCGGACGGTGCAGTTGCCGTACCAGGATGGTACGTGCTCCCTCTGCTGTTTTCTGAAGTCCACGATCAGCTTTTGTTGACGTTGAAGGAGACGTTATTTTCCTTGCAAGACTCTGCCAGGTCCCTCACCTTCTCCCTGTAGGCTGTCTCGTCATTGTTGGCAATCAGGCCTACCAGTGTTGTGTCATCTGCAAACTTGATGATTGAGTTAGGTGACCGCGTGCGTGGCCACGCGGTCATGGGTGAACAGGGATTACAGGAGAGTGCTGAGTATGCACCCTTGTTGGGTCCCTGTGTTGAGGATCAGCGTAGTTGAAGTTTTGTTGCCTACCTTCACCACCTGGAGGCAACCTGTTGGAAAAGCATTCCAGGTGACTACCTCATGAAGCTGTTTGAGAGAATGCCAAGGGTGTGCAAAGCAAAGGGTGGCTACTTAAAAGAATATAAAATATATTTTGATTTGTTTAACACTTTTTTGGTTACTACATGATTCCATATGTGTTATTTCATAGTTTTCATGTCTTTAATATTATTCCATAATGTAGAAAATAAAGAAACTTTTGACTGGTACCATATATTACTGTGCTTTGAGTGTTGCTAGTGCATGCATGTAATAGCAGTAATTCACAAAAAATAGAATAGTTGAATCTGTTCTTTTTGATACAGTACTATATAGACATCAGAATGTCTTACCTGCTTGTGACTGTAGGAGAATTAGTCAAAGTCACTTTCTGGCACTCCTTTTTTGGAATTCCGTTTCACCTCTGTGTCAATTCCAAGCTGAGCTGTTCATCAGATTCTTCATATACAATTTAACAATTGATAATATTCTCACCAATCAGACTATTGTCATTTTAAACTTGTCTTTAAACTAACTATATTATCATATGTGTGAAATTAGTTTCGATATAGTTTTAGGTGTAGTTTAGATGGGCCGTCAGCTGCACATGCCTGACGGGTAGAGGAAAAAAATGACACATTCTGTTTGTGATATTAAGATTCGAACAACAACAGTGTTCGACTTATTTAGTTCTAGTCTCATAGTCTATTAATTATAGGCCTATGGTTTATTATGTGCAGTTCTACGTGAGTCGAATGTTAAATGCAAGAGTCATGGATTTACGTAGGCCTACAAGACTATTTGGTCTGTAACGCAAAATCACATGTTAGATGGTTTGTTGTGTGCGATCGATTACAGTAGTGTATAGGGCAGGCTTTTATGATAATTTAATGATGATTTGAGTGTCCAAATTTTGGCCCACCTAAATTCTTGCTGGCCCTGCCATCAACATAGTTCTGCCTACGCCACTGCATGGTACAATATCATTTTACCAGACAAGGTCTTCCTCAGGCATGGTTTGGATTGCCATGTCATACTGTAGGACTCTTTGGGTTGTCGTATCAATTACTTGTGGTTCTCTTCTGTATTTGGTATTTCTCTGGCGAGCACCCCTGTCTTTGTTTCATTACAATGAAGGAATGCAGAACATGTATAGCATCTCCCTGTGCATTTCTCGCCGGATCACAGATCCTTGATCTGGTACTTCTAAACAACTGCTGGGAATTTGGGACCTGACCTCAAATTCAGATCGTTTATCTGCCATAGTTTGGGCATCAGCCACTCTATGAATCCGCCTGGTATCAATGAAGCCCACGCGCACACGCCACATGCAACCTGCTTCGCCTTTAAAAACATATTGATTTCTGCAATTCGCAGAGAGCTTTAACGCGATCGATAGCCCTGGCCTTCCAAGATCAGCGGCAGTATAAGCATCCCTTCCCCTAACACACACTCCCGTCTCTCTTCCCCTCAGGTAATGATTGTCCTTGGGCAGGAGAATAGTTTGTTTGTATTAGGAGTGAAGTGTTTCTAATGGAATTGGGTCTCTCTCCTCCCCCACCTCACCCCTCTTCTGGGTCTGTAGTAATGTGGTTATGTTCAGGGAATATATATCGGTGCTTTAACAAAGGTGAGAGAGATTGCGGCACACCTCTCCTTTGACCTTTAACATCCACTTGGTTTTCCATCCATCCCTCGCTCCTTCCTTCCCTCCTCCCCCGCTCTCCCTCCCTCCCCCAGCCTCGTTACGACTCTCCGTCAGTATGGATCGATAACAGTTTGTATTTGCAACGCATTAGAGGTCTGCCTAGCTCCGTGCTATATTGAAAAAGGAGGCTGCCTGCTCATTTTGGTGCTGTGTGGTCAAATCACACCACCCAGATTGAATAGGTGATATTAAGGTGGCACTCGTGTGTTCCAGACGTTCTCAATGATCGGACTCTGTATTATGTCTCATAATGTTCACACCTAGTTTATATTATAGCTCCGCAACTGTTTTTATCCATCTTGTTGTTATCCTATTTCATGCTCCAACCTTGTTCCTTGTTCCTCTGACCTAGTCTTATCCCTCAATGGTCAGTATGGGAAGGAAAGGTGGTAAAGGGCAACATGTATGAATGAACATTGGAACTACTAAGAGATATATGCTGGTCTTTTCTATTGCTGTTTTTATTAGAATGTAGTTGGCCATGAACAGGCAGTGTTCTGTGCTTTTCCTCAACAACTATTTTTTTGTACCAATCCACACACTCTATAATGTACCTGTGTAGAACACCCTTCAACCAATCAGAATGAATTATGCAACAAAGCCGTAGTTAGAGCCTATCATCATTGGCTGATTTTACAGGCTGATTTTATATGCATGTTTATCAAAACACATGAATGTAAAAGTACATACCTAGTGCCCCTGAGATGAACCCGTTACATAAAAAGCAGTTGTTACCATGGTGATCTAGTGCTGTTTCACAAGTTACGGATAGCTTTTCTGTACAGTGTATGATTCCATTTAGTAGTTTTAAACCAACAAGTAGACATAGCATGTTGTCTTTTTTCCCACCAAAAAGATTATGTCAACACTAAACTCATGTACCCTCACACACACCTGTGCACGCACGCACATGTACACACACGCACATGTACGTACACACACACACACACACACACACACACACACACACACACACACACACACACACACACACACACACACACACACACACACACACACACACACACACACACACACACACATAGTCATAGACCAGAGTTTTTTTCAGTTCGGCCTTCTGAGCAAAATCACTAAATGAAATACAGAAAAATGGATATGAATAAGAAAATGTACTACTTGAGTTGTATTTTTTTCCTAAATTGCACTTTGTTTTTGAAGTCCAAGTTTTTATTAAAATAAATAAGCGATACTTCAATGTTGTAGAGGGACATCCTAACAACGTGATGATCCAAGATAGTGACATTTCCTGAGTAGTTGACCTGGTCTCAGCCATAACCTTGAATTCATGTTGACAAACCTTTCCCCTCCCCCTATCTGTGGTTCTCTCAGTCCATTTTTGCCCCTCCATCCCTCTCTCTCTTTCTCTATCTCTGTTTCTCTCTCTCTCTGTTTCTCTCTCTCTCATTGTCTCTATTTTTCTCCTTCTCTCTCGCTCTTGCTCTCTCCTGTGCCTGTGCCTCTCACTAGCTCACCCCAGCCTGCTGACTGTGTCTGCTGACTGTGTCTGCTGACCGTGTCTGCTGACCATGTATGCTGATTGTGTCTGCTGACTGTGTATGTTGCCTGTGTATGCTGATTGTGTATGCTGACTGTGTCTGCTGACTGTGTATGCTGACTGTGTATGCTGACTGTGTCTGCTGATTGTGTATGCTGATTGTGTCTGCTGACTGTGTATGTTGACTGTGTATGCTGACTGTGTCTGCTGACTGTGTATGCTGACTGTGTATGCTGACTGTGTCTGCTGATTGTGTATGCTGATTGTGTATGCTGACTGTGTTGCTGACTGTGTCCCCTGACTGTGTTGCTGACTGTGTATGCTGACTGTGTATGCTGACTGTGTATGCTGACTGTGTCTGCTGACTATGTCTGCTGATTGTGTATGCTGACTGTGTATGCTGACTGTGTATGCTGACTGTGTCTGCTGACTGTGTCTGCTGGCTGTGTCTGCTGACTGTGTTGCTGACTGTGTATGCTGACTGTGAATGCTGAATTTGTCTGCTGATTGTGTATGCTGGCTGTGTCTGCTGACTGTGTCTGCTGACTGTGTCTGCTGACCGTGTCTGCTGACTGTGTATGCTGATTGTGTCTGCTGACTGTGTATGTTGACTGTGTATGCTGATTGTGTATGCTGACTGTGTATGCTGACTGTGTCTGCTGATTATGTCTGCTGACTGTGTTTGTTGACTGTGTCTGCTGACTGTGTATGCTGACTGTGTCTGCTGATTGTGTATGCTGATTGTGTATGCTGATTGTGTATGCTGACTGTGTCTGCTGATTGTGTATGCTGACTGTGTCTGCTGATTATGTCTGCTGACTGTGTTTGTTGACTGTGTCTGCTGACTGTGTATGCTGACTGTGAATGCTGAATTTGTCTGCTGATTGTGTATGCTGGCTGTGTCTGCTGACTGTGTCTGCTGACTGTGTCTGCTGACCGTGTCTGCTGACTGTGTATGCTGATTGTGTCTGCTGACTGTGTATGTTGACTGTGTATGTTGACTGTGTATGCTGATTGTGTATGCTGACTGTGTATGCTGACTGTGTCTGCTGACTGTGTTGCTGACTGTGTCCCCTGACTGTGTTGCTGACTGTGTATGCTGACTGTGTATGCTGACTGTGTATGCTGACTGTGTCTGCTGACTATGTCTGCTGATTGTGTATGCTGACTGTGTATGCTGACTGTGTATGCTGACTGTGTATGCTGACTGTGTCTGCTGACCGTGTTGCTGATTGTGTATGCTGACTGTGTCTACTGACTGTGTATGCTGACTGTGTCTGCTGACTGTGTCTGCTGACTGTGTCTGTTGATTGTGTATGCTGACTGTGTCTGCTGACTGTGTCTGCGGACTGTGTATGCTGACTGTGTTGCTGACTGTGTCTGCTGACTGTGTTGCTGACTGTGTCTGCTGACTGTGTCTGCTGGCTGTTTCTTAGAGTGTGCTGGGGGGCCAGCAAAGGGGAAATCAACTGAGGAAAGCTTTCAGAGTTCAAGTGCACGGCCAGAGAAACGTTTATGAGTTGGACAAAGGGAGAGAGGAAGGGAAGGAGCAAAGGGAAGGCGAGAGGCTGAACTACTGACAAAGCAGCTAAGGACGGGGGAGAGAGCATGAGGGTCATTTTAAAAAATGGGTGAAATTTGAGAAAAAATATGTGAACAGAAGAAAAAAAATGTCCATCCCCTCCCCTTCCCTCTCTCCACTTATACACTCCTCTTACCCTCCCCCTAAGATATTCCTTTCAGAACCACCCCTTTTCTCTATTTCTCTCGCTCTGTCCCTCCCTCTCTCGCTCTCTCCTCCATTCCTACCCCACTTGCACACACACACTAGATGACTGACGCCCTCTTACCCTCCCTCCCTCTCTCACCCTCGTTTTCTCTCTCTCTCCAAGCTCTTTCCGCTACACCACCAATACTTTTTTCCCTGGCTGTGGTGTGTTTGTGCTTTAGCGAGTGTACAGCGAAAACAGTTCTGTGCTGATCCAGCGTGAGCTATCCCATGCACAGAGCAGCGTACCTCTTGCCAACATCCTGCCTCCACTCTGCTGCCTTTTCTGCTTTGATTTCCCACTGTCTGCTTTTCCACCAGACCTTTTATTTCTTTAACCCTCTGCTCTCTTCCAAGAATGATCTAGGAAGATGGGAAAGAAATAAGAGAAAGGTGTCTGTGTGAAGGGGAGATGTGGAGGCAGAAAAGGAGAGAGAGGGGAGAGGACTAGAGAGAAGACTGGGGTTAGGCTGCAACACGAGAGGCAAAGCAACGAGGAGAGGGAGAAAGAAGAGAGCAACGAGGATCGAGGGATGATCGAGGTGGAATCGGGCAAAAACGCAGGAAATGGAGGGAAAAATTGCCAGACTCATCCGACCTCTGCTGGTATTTTTCTCATCCTTTTGTTATTCACATACTTTCTTTTTAAGTGTTTCTGAAATGATTTGCTTCCTTTATGTTTCTCTATCTATCGCTCATGGGTTTCTCTTTCCATGTCTTCTAGGGTTTTCAGCGTTGCTTGTCTTTCCTCTTGTTTTTCAAAAGTGTCTCTGTCCATGTGTGTACTTTAGAACCCTTTCCTTCCTCCGCCTTTCCTTCCGCCCGCTCCCCTCGGAAGGTTTTCCTCCGTCCTTCCACGTTTCTCTCTCGCCCAAATGAAACGCAATGATTGCTTTTGTTTTATTTTGTTTTGATACTTTCGCTTGGATTTTCCCATTGAAAGTTTACATAGTTCGAACAAAAACTATGTTGGAAAAGGTGAAACCTGAAATTGGGGCCCAGTAGTGAGGCTGAAAGGGAGGGAAGAAGGGGGAGGGGGGGGCCTAATGTTCCTCCGTTTTTCTGTTTGTTTAATCTTCGTGTGTATGGGTATGTATGTGTTTTATCGTTGTAAGCTTCGTTCAATTATTGCATGCATATTTTCTGCACAGTTTGGAGTCATTTTGATGAGTTTGACATAATATTTAACTGGTAAAAAGGCGACATTGTGAAGTGAATGTAGTTCTATTATAGGGGTATCCCCATCGCCGCTCTCTCTCTACCTCGCTCCTCGTTCTCCCCTACTTCCTGTCTGTTTGTGTCCTCAATATATCTGTCTGTTAGTCTGTACATAAACACATCTCTTCTGAATGTGTTTCTCTATTTATCGACTAATACGGCACTCTAGCTTACAGCAATCTCTGTGGGCCTTCTCTGTCCGTCCCCACGCTATTGGCTTCCACCCTCACTTTGTTTGATTTACACAAGTCGGTGTGTCCCTCCGTTCATACTTAATTTCAGAGGCCAGAGTGTGTGCTGTGTGTACATGGATGTGTGTGTGTTATTCTCATTCCATCCCAGCTCTTAGCCGCCCTGTACATCTCCATGGAGACCCGCTATGTGCTCTCGGCCCCCGTACCTCGGCCTATGCACGGGCGCACAAAGACACCCCTGGACGTCGCCCTGCCAGGGTGTAAAATTGGTCAAGGGACGGAGAGGAGGGTACCCCGATTGGGAGTTGTCGGAGGGTGACGACGGGGATGGACGTGGTCCTGATAGCCATGGCTAAGGGGCTTTGTGTCTGAATGGAGGTTAAGCTGGGGACTTAAGTATGGAGCTCAGGCCTAGACACCCCACCGCTAGGCGCCTGCAGGCTTGGTTAATAGTGGGTAGAAGGGCTGAAAAGAAGGCCTGGCTGACTGGCTTTCTGAAAGGCCTGACTGAGATCTCTACTCTATTGTCTTATCAGGTGGGCTGAAAGCACGGCGTAACGGTGCTCTCTTGTCCTTCCCCCAGTCTCACTGAAGGTGATGGTCTATATGGTTTATACCATCATCTCAACACATTAGCAAACTAAGCTTTTATAGTTTAAGGTTTGTGTAAAAACATCTCAGAGTGGATAACCATATGTTTACTGTATTTGCCGTTTTGTATTTTCACCTTGATGAAAAGGCATTGTACACTGTAGTAGAGAGCACCTTTTGGAAATTAAAATGTTTTGTTTGCTAGTCCAAAATCGCACAGTATCACACTATGACGACGTGGTGGATCCACGGTCTCACACCTCATATGACAATAGAAATAAATGATAGAGGTCAGTCAGTGCTGCTAGATATATGGCCTGTGATGATGGAATGCCACAGATCAGTTACCAGCCGTTAAATATTTGAACCGGCTCTAGCTTGACGTCAGTTCCTCAGGCTCTCCCAGCCGTCTCAGCGTCAGTGCTGCAGTGGATGAGGCCACTAATGTGCTTCCCTTTATGAAGCATAACTCAGCCAGCGCTATCAATTATACAGCTAGTACTTGTCTGACTCTGAGGGGGGGTGGGCTACTAGCCTGCTACAGAACGCACAACAGACTACTGGGTCCACTATGGAGGGAATGACTGACTGACTGACTGACTGACTGACTGGGGCATAGATAGAAAAAGCAGCATGTGACCATCATGGATGTATTCCCACTCTCAGGATCTGGGTGAGAGAACCCCCCCCCCCCGGAATCATTGTTCCAGTTGTGTCACTATGTGTCTGCCTCAGCTTGACGAGGACACAGACCGCTGAAACAAGGCAGAACCAGACGAGCTGTGAGTCTGTTTGGATTCATATTGCCTAATGGGGCCTTTTTCATAAATACTGAATTATTTGTGTGTTTCTTTTCATATAGTGCTTCAGTCCTCCAGTGTCTCTGTGTGTCTGTTGCCGTGGGTAAATTGAGTTACTAGCTCGTATGTTTTAGAGCACTCGGTAGCACACCTCGTTTTCGTCAATAAAATGGAATCAAATTTTTTTTTCAATTGGATTTGATGTGTCCATACTGTGTATTGTACTAACACTTAAGTCCAAGTTGTATTTGAGTACATTGATGTATAGGAGCTTCGACATCAATTTGCACACAGAAATCAGCACATATGAAAGACCCAAGAGTGAGAGGTGTATGTGTGTGGGGGGGGGGTCACACCCAGGGTTCCAGTACATTCTTGTCTGGGTTGGTTTAGGTTAGTTAATGGGTTAGTTAATAACCGGTATTTTAGACTTAGGCTGGGAAATACTTTACGTATATCAGGGCATATACAGTAGCAGAGAGGTGAAAAGGTATTATGATAAGTCAGGTATTATGTATCCAGAATGTATTACATTTTTATGGAACTAGAAAGCCTCTTTAACTACTCTTCATACCTCTTCTGAAGTATTTATGCCATTATGTTCAGTAATTGATGATCTAATACCTTTAAAAAATGTGTTCACCTTGAATTACACACATCACTTCAAATTACACCATTGTCATTGTTCGGACACAATATTACCTTCTCTCGGAGTCTCTCTCTTCGTGGACAACCCCTCGTAAAGTTATAGGTGTATGAATGGCTACATTCTTGTGGTACTGTACATTTTTGTGAAAATTGTATAGTGTAGTTTTGTCCCGTGTGTGTACTGTAGATTGAGGCGGTGGTAGTGGTGGTGGTGTGGGGGTTAAACTGTACAGGCGGGAGGAATGTGTTTCGAGTTGGCAGTGAGAATTCCTCAGTTCTGCATTAGTAGGTCACAGCTTTGCCTCTTACCTCGGCAAACTCTCCGCTCTCTCTTCTCCCTCTCCACCATGTCTGTCTCTCTCCTCCCCCACCCGCCCTCCCTCTCTCTCTTTCTCTCTCTCTCTCTCTGCTCTCTCTTCTCCCTCTCCACCATGTCTGTCTCTCTCCTCCCCCACCCGCCCTCCCTCTCTCTCTCTCTCTCTGCTCTCTCTTCTCCCTCTCCACCATGTCTGTCTCTCTCCTCCCCCACCCACCTGCCCTCACTCCCTGTCTCTCTCTCTGCTCTCTCTTCTCCCTCTCCACCATGTCTGTCTCTCTCCTCCCCCATCCACCCACCCTCCCTCCCTCCCTCTCTCTCTCTCTCTCTCTCTCTCTCTCTCTCTCTCTCTCTCTCTCTCTCTCTCTCTCTCTCTCTCTCTCTCTCTCTCTCTCTCTCTCTCTTTCTATCTCTCTCCTGATCCTTCTCAGTCTCACCATGTTTCCCCTCCCTCCCTCCCTCCCTCCCTCCCTCCCTCCCTCCGTCCCTCTTTCTTTCTTTCTTACTTTCTTTCTTTCTCCCTGTTCCCTTCTCTAGTTCTGATCCTAATCCTCTCCCCCTTCTCCCTCTCTCACAGACATCTAAGGCCCGAGGTGTTGGGGGTGGGTTGAAAGGGAAGCGAGACGGTGTGTGTGTGTGTGTGCTGGTGCGCATGCGTGTGTTATATAAATCTAGCAGTACAGCTCTCACTCCTGCTTTCAGTGTTTCTAGTACTCTATGATTAATTGAGCTGAGTTCCTAAGGAATGGCCATTGTCTATGTCATCAGATTCTACCTGTTCTTATCATCTAGCGTACATGACATCTACCTCACATGTCCCGCTGGACTATCATGGTCAGACACCACTGATTCAGCTCCCACTAACATTGATATGCATATTGCTGATCGTCACATGCCAGCATACCTTCCTGCTGAGGCAAAAATTCCAGAACTATCTCGGGTCCTTCACAAGACTGTCTAACAGACTAGGGGAGCTCCCAGAGATGCTGGCTGTGAAGCAAACACAGAACATTATTAAGATAGCACACAGAAACATATACAACCATAAACATGGCATACACAGGCAGCGGCCGATACTGTCTATCAGATAACTCATGGCGTATAGCGTTGGTGTGGTGTGACTGTGAGTCAGGCCTGCTGGCTGGCTGTCTGGCTGCCATATTGACACGGCTCACAAGCCTTCACAGTCTACCCCTGTTTTCTGCTCAGCTATGCTCCGCAGTACCATCGGTGGCGCTAGCCGGCCGTATTTACAGAGCAACACCCTTTGGTGCTATGGGCCCTGGTGCCAGACGAAGAGAGAAGGAGGGGAGGTGAAGAGGCAGAGGAAGGGAGGAGGGGAGGTAGGGTGGAGAGGAGGAAGGAAGGAGGGAAGGCTAAGAGGCAGAGGAAGGGAAAGAATGGTGTCAGAAGCACAGGGAGGTAGTGCTGCTCAGTTGGTAGAGCATGGCACTTGCAACGCCAGGATAGTGGGTTCCATTCCCACAGGGGACCAGTATGGGAAAAAAAGTAAATGTAGGCACTCACTACTGTAAGGGTCTCTGGATATCTCCATTGCTCAGACATGTCTTATAGTGACTGGCTGGACTGCCATGGCCGCTGGGCCGTTTCTGAGTTCTAACTCCCAGTTCCCACCGTCACGGCTGCAGAATGCCCAATTTAAAAGACTGTTGTGATACCCCCTACAATATTGTGACAAAGCAAACCAACCTTGTAGTAATTGATTGTGAATAGTGAAGTAAAGCCTCCTGAGTGTGTCTGGGCGGTTGGTTGTGGTGGCAGGGGGGCTATAGGAGTGTCTGTGGGGGTCAGGGCTGGGAGATGAAACGAGAGGCTGTGGTTGGTCGCTTCATGCTTCAGAGGTTCCTCAGAGAGAAGGAGAGGTCAGGAAATGACCCCAAACACCAGGCACATTGTTCAAGTTCAAGGTAAAGTTGAATGGCACTTTTCATTCCGTCTATGCTGCTGCCCTCCTCCGGCTGTGGGCTTTTTTGTAAAAGTGGTATTAATTGGGAGGTAATGTTGCTGTTGGGTCAAATCAGACATTTGTGTTATGATAGCATAATTGAGAAGCAATTAGGTCAATATTAATTGCAATTACACGTTTTACTATTTAAAATTGCATGAGGGCTTGACCATGTAGCGTTTGGATGGCTACTTGGCTCAAAGAAGCAATCACATAATTCAATTTGAAAAGTGTGTTTGGAGGTAAGTTAAAATGGTCAGCATTTTCCTTTTCTGAATAGCTATGCGAATAGATTTATTTCCAGAGATTTGATTGGAAATCTGGCCCAACAAACATCGATATCTTATGTGATGTCGTCTGATTGAGAAAACCCAACTCTTACTTCTGCCAAACTGCTGTAAGATCACAGTCCCAGATTTAGCTTTTTGGGTGTATGGGAGCGTGTGTAATTTGTGTGTGTTTGTCTATCTGTGTGTTTACCCACAGAGAAAGGGGATTACATGTATTTAATAGAGGATGGGTTTTGGGAGGTGTGTTTGAAGGGGGCAGGCCCGGCCCTCCCTCCACGAGGGCTGACCCGTGCTCAGCTGCAGTGTGTCTCTCCGTGCCCTCCCAAACCTCCCAGACCCCAGACAATGGGTCAGATGTCAGGCTGGGAAATACAACACTTCCCCTTCCCCTCCGCTCCTCTCCTCCTCTACTTCCTCCTTCCCCCTCTTCTCTCTTCTCTCTGTTGTGTCTGGTGGCTCGTCAGGAGCTGTTCATTAACCCTTCACAGGGAACTTCCTGTCCGGCCCACCGTCCAAAAATATAACATGTAATGTCTTAACCTCTATTTTTAGCAATTGGATATTTTGTCTTTCAGGATATTTATTGCATTTTCTAGACCTGTTCAAGATGACTATACTATAGGAGGATAAATCACCAAAGAACAGGAATGCACAGACAAGGTTCCCCCCTAAATTCCGCACACTGTTTAAGAATGTGGTAAGGCCCTTGCTTTTCAAGGCTGTAATTGATGGTTTTGTACTCTCCGACTCTGTGCACAGTGCACACGTACGCACACACATATACTGTTCACACATGCACACACACACACACACACACACACACACACACACACACACACACACACACACACACACACACACACACACACACACACACACACACACACACACACACACACACACACACACACACACACACACACACACACACACACACACACACACACACACACACACACACACACACACACACATACTTCTGGGTCTGAGTCACCCCTTTAACAGAAAGTCAATAACAATACAGGAATGATTAATCAGGCCCTCTATTCCCCTCCTCCATTCTCCCTCCATCCCTCCCTCTCGCTCCCTCACTTCTCTCAACCCCACTTTCACCCTTTCTCAGCTAACTATTGATCTGAATGCATTTGCCTCCCATTTATCGCTCTAAACTCCCCCCTACACTCCCCTCTAAACTCCCCCACTGCCACTGCAATGAGCAAACAGGCACAAAGACCCTCTCACACAGGAGAGTCTGACACACACGCACACATAGACACAAACACACTCCATACGTCAATTTGTGTGTAAAATCATGTTGATTGCATTTTATGTAAAATGATGTATTTTTTGCCCATTTACTGGTCCAACTAAAGCAGCATGTTCATATAGGATGTTTACACAGCCACACATACGCACAGATTGCTGAGGGAAAGTGTGAGGGGAGTAGTCAGACAGTCCAGTAGTCAGAAAGTGGCTGTATATTAATAGTATAACATAATATATACCATTTAGCACACGCTTTTATCCAAAGCGATTTACAGCCATGCATGCATACATTTTACGTATTAAGAGGGTTAAGGTTAACTTCTGCAGTGTGGTGAACATTCATCACCTTTCTATGTAAAACACACTAAGCTTTATACCTGAGTAACTACCTATGTAATTACCATTATGCAGACTTGTAAGTCAACAGTTATACATTGCAACCTAATTCAGAAATCAGTTGTATTAAATAAGACGTTTGGTAGAATGGACACTGATTTATAAAACTTTATAATGTTTCGGGGATGCAGGTGCACTCTAAGCCTCTATGCATGCATGTTTGAGTGCGTGTGTGTGTGTTTCGCCTCAACCTTTGTAAACCTATGGCGGGATTGAAAAAGGTTTGACTGACAGCTCCTTTGACCCTCCCCCCTCATCCCCTAACATTCTAGATGGTGGCAGTCAGGTTGCCATGACACCAGACTGTTTTGTCTGCCCTTTGACCTCCCGAAGGGGTGCTGTGGTCAGTCAGGCATTACATTTCAGGGGCGAATGGAAGGGGGAAAGAGGCAAGGTTTGGGGCGAGCGGTCGCATTTGCATTCGCTCTGCATTCGCTCTGCAGGTAGTATAACTTTTATAACTGTTCATTACATTTCATTATAGTACAACGATTTAATTTGTCCAACCTTAGCAATTTCTTCTTAACTAGCTACATAGCCGTCTGTGTATCAAAGATAACTGCGTAATTATCGTATTTCGTCGTCTCGTTGTCCACTGCTATCTGCCCAGCAGCTAGCAAACGTCCACCGTCTACCGAATAGTAGCATAACTTTTCATTACATTTCATTTCATTATAGTACAACGGTCTGATTTTCATTTTTCATTACAGTACAACGGTTTGATTTGTTTGATCTTAGCTAGCTACATAGCCGTCTTTTTATCAAACATAATTGCGTCGTTATTGAGGTTCGCTAGCGAGCTATTTTCGTTCGAAATTAACGCAACGTAGCCATCACTGCTAGCTAGCCAGCTTGCCACCGAAGAGCATTGTAGAAACGATTACAATACAACGGAACGACTTGTTTTGTGTAGTGTTAGCTAGCTACATAGTTTTCTTTGCTAGCTTTGTATCTAAGATAATTGTGTAACTTTGAGTAATTATCGGTTAGCTAGCCAGCTAGTTTCGCCTGCCGCGCTGCTGTCCTCCTACCTAGCCAACACTGCTAGCTAACACTGCTAGCTAGCCAACTTCTACCGAATAGCAGCACTGTAGAAACTTACATTACAACGGAACGACTTGATTAGCGTAGTGTTAGCTAGTTGTCTTTGCTGTCCTTGTATCCATGATAATTGTGTAGTTTAGAGAAATTTAGAGAAACTGTCGAGGTCACCTAGCCAGCTTCACTTTCAACAACGCAGCTACTGCTAGCCAGGCTACTTCACCAGCCAGCAGTACTATATCATTTTAGTCAATAAGATTTGTAATTTTATTGATTTTTTGCTACGTAAGCTTAACTTTCTGAACATTCGAGACGTGTAGCCCACTTGTCATTCTAATCTCCTTTGCTTTAGCGTAGCCTCTTCTGTAGCCTGTCAAATATGTGTCTGTCTATCCCTGTTCTCTCCTCTCTGCACAGACCATACAAACGCCTCACACCGCGTGGCCGCGCCCACCCTAACCTGGTGGTCCCAGCCCGCACGACCCACGTGGAGTTCCAGGTCTCCGGTAGCCTCTGGAACTGCCGATCCGCGGCCAACAAGGCAGAGCTCATCTCAGCCTATGCCTCCCTCCAGTCCCTCGACTTCTTGGCACTGACGGAAACATGGCTCACCACAGATAACACTGCTACTCCTACTGCTCTCTCTTCGTCTGCCCACGTGTTCTCGCACACCCCGAGAGCTTCTGGTCAGCGGGGTGGTGGCACCGGGATCCTCATCTCTCCCAAGTGGTCATTCTCTCTTTCTCCCCTTACCCATCTGTCTATCGCCTCCTTTGAATTCCATGCTGTCACAGTTACCAGCCCTTTCAAGCTTAACATCCTTATCATTTATCGCCCTCCAGGTTCCCTTGGAGAGTTCATCAATGAGCTTGATGCCTTGATAAGCTCCTTTCCTGAGGACGGCTCACCTCTCACAGTTCTGGGTGACTTTAACCTCCCCATGTCTACCTTTGACTCATTCCTCTCTGCCTCCTTCTTTCCACTCCTCTCCTCTTTTGACCTCACCCTCTCACCTTCCCCCCCTACTCACAAGGCAGGCAATACGCTTGACCTCATCTTTACTAGATGCTGTTCTTCCACTAACCTCATTGCAACTCCCCTCCAAGTCTCCGACCACTACCTTGTATCCTTTTCCCTCTCGCTCTCGTCCAACACTTCCCACACTGCCCCTACTCGGATGGTATCGCGCCGTCCCAACCTTCGCTCTCTCTCCCCCGCTACTCTCTCCTCTTCCATCCTATCATCTCTTCCCTCTGCCCAAACCTTCTCCAACCTATCTCCTGATTCTGCCTCCTCAACCCTCCTCTCCTCCCTTTCTGCATCCTTTGACTCTCTATGTCCCCTATCCTCCAGGCCGGCTCGGTCCTCCCCTCCCGCTCCGTGGCTCGACGACTCATTGCGAGCTCACAGAACAGGGCTCCGGGCAGCCGAGCGGAAATGGAGGAAAACTCGCCTCCCTGCGGACCTGGCATCCTTTCACTCCCTCCTCTCTACATTTTCCTCTTCTGTCTCTGCTGCTAAAGCCACTTTCTACCACTCTAAATTCCAAGCATCTGCCTCTAACCCTAGGAAGCTCTTTGCCACCTTCTCCTCCCTCCTGAATCCTCCTCCCCCTCCCCCCCCCCTCCTCCCTCTCTGCAGACGACTTCGTCAACCATTTTGAAAAGAAGGTCGACGACATCCGATCCTCGTTTGCTAAGTCAAACGACACCGCTGGTTCTGCTCACACTGCCCTACCCTGTGCTTTGACCTCTTTCTCTCCCCTCTCTCCAGATGAAATCTCGCGTCTTGTGACGGCCGGCCGCCCAACAACCTGCCCGCTTGACCCTATCCCCTCCTCTCTTCTCCAGACCATTTCCGGAGACCTTCTCCCTTACCTCACCTCGCTCATCAACTCATCCCTGACCGCTGGCTACGTCCCTTCCGTCTTCAAGAGAGCGAGAGTTGCACCCCTTCTGAAAAAACCTACACTCGATCCCTCCGATGTCAACAACTACAGACCAGTATCCCTTCTTTCTTTTCTCTCCAAAACTCTTGAACGTGCCGTCCTTGGCCAGCTCTCCTGCTATCTCTCTCAGAATGACCTTCTTGATCCAAATCAGTCAGGTTTCAAGACTAGTCACTCAACTGAGACTGCTCTTCTCTGTATCACGGAGGCGCTCCGCACTGCTAAAGCTAACTCTCTTTCCTCTGCTCTCATCCTTCTAGACCTATCGGCTGCCTTCGATACTGTGAACCATCAGATCCTCCTCTCCACCCTCTCCGAGTTGGGCATCTCCGGCGCGGCCCACGCTTGGATTGCGTCCTACCTGACAGGTCGCTCCTACCAGGTGGCGTGGCGAGAATCTGTCTCCTCACCACGCGCTCTCACCACTGGTGTCCCCCAGGGCTCTGTTCTAGGCCCTCTCCTATTCTCGCTATACACCAAGTCACTTGGCTCTGTCATAACCTCACATGGTCTCTCCTATCATTGCTATGCAGACGACACACAACTAATCTTCTCCTTTCCCCCTTCTGATGACCAGGTGGCGAATCGCATCTCTGCATGTCTGGCAGACATATCAGTGTGGATGACGGATCACCACCTCAAGCTGAACCTCGGCAAGACGGAGCTGCTCTTCCTCCCGGGGAAGGACTGCCCGTTCCATGATCTCGCCATCACGGTTGACAACTCCATTGTGTCCTCCTCCCAGAGCGCTAAGAACCTTGGCGTGATCCTGGACAACACCCTGTCGTTCTCAACTAACATCAAGGCGGTGGCCCGTTCCTGTAGGTTCATGCTCTACAACATCCGCAGAGTACGACCCTGCCTCACACAGGAAGCGGCGCAGGTCCTAATCCAGGCACTTGTCATCTCCCGTCTGGATTACTGCAACTCGCTGTTGGCTGGGCTCCCTGCCTGTGCCATCAAACCCCTACAACTCATCCAGAACGCCGCAGCCCGTCTGGTGTTCAACCTTCCCAAGTTCTCTCACGTCACCCCGCTCCTCCGCTCTCTCCACTGGCTTCCAGTTGAAGCTCGCATCCGCTACAAGACCATGGTGCTTGCCTACGGAGCTGTGAGGGGAACGGCACCTCAGTACCTTCAGGCTCTGATCAGGCCCTACACCCAAACAAGGGCACTGCGTTCATCCACCTCTGGCCTGCTCGCCTCCCTACCACTGAGGAAGTACAGTTCCCGCTCAGCCCAATCAAAACTGTTCGCTGCTCTGGCACCCCAATGGTGGAACAAACTCCCTCACGACGCCAGGACAGCGGAGTCAATCACCACCTTCCGGAGACACCTGAAACCCCACCTCTTCAAGGAATACCTAGGATAGGATAAAGCAATCCTTCTGCCCCCCCCCCCCCCCTTAAAAGATGTAGATGCACTATTGTAAAGTGGCTGTTCCACTGGATGTCATTAGGTGAATGCACCAATTTGTAAGTCGCTCTGGATAAGAGCGTCTGCTAAATGACTTAAATGTAAATGTAAATGCAAGGGGCGAGGAGTCGAAGGAGGGGGGCAGAGGGGCGCATTTCCTCTCTAAAACCGAGGTACAAAAGGTTCCTCTATACATCCGCTGTGTACACAGACATGGAGATGGAGAGCCATGGAGGGGGGAGGGAGGGAGGAATACTGAGACAAAGACACATGTGCACACAGACATGAAAGCTTGCTCGCTTTCTCTTTCTTTCTCTCTCTATCTCCCTCCCTCTCTCCCGGTCTCTCTTTCTCTCCCTCCCTCCCTAACTCTCTCTCTCTCTCTCAGGGAGGAGGGTAAGTGAACTAGGCTGTGTGTCCCAGGGGGTGGAGGGGGTTATTATAGTCATTGTGCCTCCCGGCCCGGCCAGCTGAAACCGTTTGGCTGCTGTGCCGTTTGAAGTTATATTTATCAAGCACAAGCAGGAGGCTCAGCTTATACACCGAGATCTGTGTCTTCTAATTATTGAGAATGGGGAAGAAAGGACACGTGTTTATTTAGACGGTAAAGTGAGGCTTATTTTGATATTAAGGATTGGACATGTGTGCAGATGTGTGCCCAGATGCTTTACTGAAAGATCAAAGAGGGAGAGGAGGTGTGAGACAGATTATATTTCAACACACTACGTTTCTGATACTTCAAATACCATGAAAAGTCCGTTTTTTTAATGCCTATATATTTGACCAAAACGACCCATGTCATTCACTGAGTGGTACTTTCGTATATGCATATGATTGTCAAAAATCTTCAAGTGGCTAATTAAATCTGTATAGCCTGTATAAAATATTGCAATTTTGCATTGTGCTGAATTACCCAGTTATTAAGTACATCAACCTGGCTAAATTGTAGAAATGCATTAATGAAAGCACTTGAACTGAATGAGACAGGCACTCTAGATGCTGAATGTGGATTTGAGTAAAGTTCTGCATGTGACATTTATTCTGATTCATTTACACTCTTATCTATAGTGCTGTATTTATGACCTCCTTGTACAGATCATACAGTATAGCGTAGATAGATGATTGTTCATTTCATTATTTTGTCTGTTTATTTACTGTAGATGGTGATAATTGATTGTGTAATTTAATCATTTTAATTGCAGCTGTTTGCCTGCTTTTGATTCCCCTCATTAGCAATGACCTTTTTCTGACCCATAGAAAATAGGGCATGGAACGTTTCACCACCATGGCCCGAATCTGTGTACGTTTATAAATTGGTCCTCATATATGGCACGTTGGTTTAACATGCCGTGTCAGATGCTAAGACAAAGAAAGCCTGTCAGAGCTCAGGAAGTTAGAGGAAACTACTTCCCAGTGGTAAATTCCCATTTCAATCATAATACTGATGTATACTGTAGTGTGTCATACTGAACCATGTGTTTATCTATCTTCTGAGGCTGAGCAGTTAGAATTGACGGTGACATTTAAAATGTCACACTTCAAAACACTGGCAGTGATATTTGAATGTGTGCATTACGTTAAGTAGCTGTGCAATTACTTTCTTGACACTTGGATCAAATTGAAGCTGTTATAATTCATATGTTGACTTATAATCTGTTGTCTGGAAATATCTACCTCATTCATATAGAAATATCTCACTCATCGATCATATGACTGGAAAACAACACTGTGTTTTTCCACAGCAGCTATAGTGCTGCACCTCTACAGTACGTCTCTCTCTAAGCCCTTGTGACTCCTTGTGTTTCAGTGTGGGGACCTGGACCCATCACCTGACTGCCCTCTCCTGTCTTCCTGGTCCTCAGCAGAACAGCCATGAGGTAATATTCTCTCCTCCTCTCTACCTCCATCCATTCATCCATCCATCATTCCATCCCTCACTCCCTGCACCCTGGGTCTGGGTAGTCATCATCCCTTCTAACACCCATCAGTCTATGGTTTTAGATCTCCTGTTTCTCAATCTGTTTTATCTTCTGTTTTCTGTCTGACAGACAGCTGTCTTGCTGCCTCTATAGAAAAGCTCTACTATCCCATCTGCTTTTTGGAGAACCAGGTCTCTTCACCTCCCTGTTTCTGGCATGACTCATGCCCATTGTGCTGTGGTGACTACAGTTTGCTTGTGAGAGTCCTAGATTCTATGGTTTTTACCATAGCCGTATATAATCCATGTACAACAAATAGACTCCTGGATTCTATGGTTTTTACCATAGCCGTATATAATCCATGTACAACAAATAGACTCCTGGATTCTATGGTTTTTACCATAGCCGTATATAATCCATGTACAACAAATAGACTCCTGGATTCTATGGTTTTTACCATAGCCGTATATAATCCATGTACAACAAATAGACTCCTGGATTCTATGGTTTTTACCATAGCCGTATATAATCCATGTACAACAAATAGACTCCTGGATTCTATGGTTTTTACCATAGCCGTATATAATCCATGTACAACAAATACACTCCTGGATTCTATGGTTTTTACCATAGCCGTATATAGTCCATGTACAACAATAGCCATGACTAGCGCTATGACTATTTTCTTCTCAATTCTCTGCCTGCAATTAAAAAAGATTCCTCCTTTAATATATATTTTTTAAATGTAGTGTATTTATATCAAAGACGCTATTACAACATTTGGTTGAAATTTCAAACTCCACATTTGAGTAGAGAAACCTAGAGAAGGTTATTAGCCTGTAGTGTACAGTGCAGTGTAGTGTGTATGTTAGCCGGTAGTGTAGTGTACATGAATGCTGTTACCCATGGCTGTCCACCCGTTCACTAAAACCGTACAAACCTCCAGCCTCTGAAGCACACTTTGTGTAAATGTCAGAAATTCCATTTCCACATCACGTAATGTAAGGCACCCCGACTGGGAGGGGCCAGGGGCACGCCTGGCACACCAGCCTGGCCCGGGCAGAGATTGACAGCTGTGCCCTAGCAACCATTGGTTTGGCGCATTGCCAAGCAGCCAGGGGTTTCCAGGGAAGAGGTTCCCATGGCAACGCTCATTTTGCCACTTTGGTTGGCGTACTTATAAGGTTGGCGTTGGGCAGATGAATGTGTGTTACAGCAATGCGGCTCTCAGCTGGAAAATCAAATGCATATTCCAGCAGATTGGAGCTCTACCCGTCTGCACGGCATTACCATGGCGATTTTAAATGACATAGCTAAATTAGTCCCATCTGATGGTCTTTTACGCAGTAATCAAGGAGTGGCATTAGTGGCTTTTAATTAATTAATTATTTACCGTATAAAGTCTAACACGGATGTTTGAATTTCAACCCTCGTCCAGTAATGTATCCATTCATTAAACGTCAAGGAAATAGTACACGCTGTGAATAATATTTTAGAGATTGATTTCCAGCAGACCAGACACTGCCCAGTAGCCTGTCTTCACTTCATCAACCATTTTTACAGTCTCTCCATCCGACTGCGCTAGCTGCATTCACCACAAAATATCTCTCCTATTCATACATCCTCTAGATGCACTGAAGGATAGCTACGATGATCAGAGGGTTTTGAAGTGAAGGGGTGAATTGGGAGACGGAAACTGACAAAGTACTGTACGTAATAGTGTGGTATAGGTCTGTGAGGGTTTAGGAGTCCATTGCTGGCAGAATACTATGTAGGCTGCGACAACCTTCTAGGGGCACTCACCTGCCCCAGCACAGACACTTAAAGTTGGCCAGCTCTCTTGGGGAATTGCCTCAGGCCCCCAGACACACAGACAGACCTGCTGAGGAAAGAGAGAGCGGGATAGCCGATAATGGCACAACCACGCTGCATTCCTGCTTGATTTGACTGTGAAAAAGATTGCAGGCGGGGAACCCGAGCAGAGGAAGAGGAGGGGGAAGAGGAAGGAGGTGGGTACATAGAGAGAGGGTGACAAAAGGATAAGAGGCGGGAAACGAGGAGTGACGAGGGCGGGCAAGGAGAAAAAGGTCAGCTGAGTGGAGAGAGGGAGGGGCACGGTGGCGAGCACTTTGGGACAGGAGAGAGTAATGAGAGAGGGTGATGGTGGAAAGGAGAAGGGGAGAGAACCAGACATGGTGGGATTATGAATTTGAGCACAGTCCAAAAGAGGGGAGGGGCGTGAAGGGAAGAGGACGGAGGGGGAAGAGAAAAATTCCACCTGGCAACGTTTGAATGGTTCCGCTGGCATAGCCATGGTAACCCTGCCATCATCTGATTGGCTGAGGGAGTGTTCTGAGGATGGATGTGTCTGGGTCTATCTCGCTCTCTCCGTTCACACACCAGCCTCATCCACGGATAGCTAGCTATAGTTTGAAGAAAGGTCTGCAGAAATATAGGTGGGGAAAAACACGGTCACTGATCTTTATTTGTTTCCTTCTTGCTAATGCCATCTGACAACTTTTGGCTGGCAGGATGATAACCCTCGCAAGCAGCCTTCCCAAACTCCACACGCCATACAAACACAGACAGACTGCTTTTCAAAGGCAGAGAGAGACAAACAATCTGTCGCAGAGCTACAGTCGCATAGCTACAATCTCACAGCTTCACTTCATGGCTTCAGCTGGGCACCTGGAGGGATTTGAACCTATATCCACAAGGCTGACGATATGCGTCAGTATTAATTGCACAGGTAGTAGTACCGTTCACAAACTGTGGGAAAGCAGGCCATCATGGCACAAACACACAGTGTGACTTTGTCATTGTAGGCCCATTCATTTTAGAGCAGGTTACTGTGCTCCCCATTCAACGTTTACAGCAGAAATCCATTTAGCTAAATGAGTCAACTCATTTGGTTATAACCCTTCAGGGTAGAGGCTCCTCATAAACACAGAGGAACAATGACAAGAATCGTCTCAAAGACCTTTCTGATTTTGGATTTGCAGAAGTAAGCACTTTAAAATGTATCAAATGTTCAATAACTACATCAACTATAATTTTGCCTAAAGCTATTGTGACAACAGCACACAGAAATGATGCAGGACAGCTATTTTTGACTGTGGTATTTCATTACATTTCATTAATGTATTTATATTATAACTATCAGAAGAGGATATGCAGCCACATTGTGTATATTGACAGTAAGAGATAATGCATTTAAAACCATTATGGGGTCAGAATAGATATTTCAGGCCACTCTGTAGTGAAGTGGGTTAGGTAGTACTGTGTTATGAGACTAGCGTGATGCTTGTTAGAGTGCTGCTGAGAGGGAGTGGAGCTGAGAGAAAGAGGGGACAAAGCAAGGTCAGTCGCCACAAGAGGGCAACAGTGCCCCAGAAATTATTGCAGTAGTGGTTGGTTGTAGCAGTTGTGCACAGTTTTCTCCTGGCATTTATAATAACGATGTGCGTGTGTGTGTTTGTGTTTTCTGTAAAATTATATGACTAAACTCCCCTAGTATGTATTGTATGCTATCATCATCACCAGACATGTCTATTAACAGACAGATTCTGTTTTGACCATTTAGACAAACAGACAGACCCACAGATGAGACAGACAGACAGACAAGACAGATAGACAGACAGACAAGACAGACAGGACAGACAAGACAAGACAGAGAGACAGACAGATAAGGCAGACAGACAAACAGACCAGACCGACAGACAGATAAGACAGACAGACCGAGACAGAGAGAGACAGACAGACAGATAAGACCGACAGACCTAGAGAGACAGACAGACAAACCAGAGAGACAGACAGAGAGACAGAGAGACAGACCAGACAGACACCTGGCCGGCTGGTGAAGACGTGGCAGAAGGAGTGCTACTACAGAGTGTGCTGCGGTGTGAGGTAGTTGGTTGTATGGTTTCACATAATAAACAGCCCGGAGATAACTGTACAACCTTCTAGCTTTCCCCGCGGTGTCACCACAACCTACAGTAAGCACCCCTGGAGTCACACCACCAAGCCAACACTGTGGTAAGTATAGGACTGTTAGAGAAAGGACATGACACAACACAGAGGCTAGTTTAGGTCACTAACAAGACAACACAGAGGCTAGTTTAGGTCACTAACAAGACAACACAGAGGCTAGTTTAGGTCACTAACAAGACAGCACAGAGGCTAGTTTAGGTCACTAACAAGACAGCACAGAGGCTAGTTTAGGTCACTAACAAGACAACACAGAGGCTAGTTTAGGTCACTAACAAGACAGCACAGAGGCTAGTTTAGGTCACTAACAAGACAGCACAGAGGCTAGTTTAGGTCACTAACAAGACAGCACAGAGGCTAGTTTAGGTCACTAACAAGACAACACAGAGGCTAGTTTAGGTCACTAACAAGACAACACAGAGGCTAGTTTAGGTCACTAACAAGACAGCACAGAGGCTAGTTTAGGTCACACACAAGACGACACAGAGGCTAGTAGGTCACTAACAAGACAGCACAGAGGCTAGTTTAGGACACACACAAGATGACACAGAGGCTAGTTTAGGTCACACACAAGACAACACAGAGGCTAGTTTAGGTCACACAAGACAACATAGAGGCTAGTTTAGGTCACACACAAGACGACACAGAGGCTAGTTTAGGTCACACAAGACAAAATTTGCAACATTTGAAGAACACACAACGTAACTGAACTGTGCATGGAGAACATTTTTCATTATGTGATCCACAAGCTTTTTTTTCTGTCGCAGAAGGTTGAGTTGAGTTGGATTCAATTGAATGCAAGAGCTGCCTCCTGTCGGGTCTCTTTTGCTTCTACCAGTATCATTCAGATCAGTCTATTTTAACAGCATGTGTCTAGTACCTACAGTACAGCATCAGTGAACTCCATGTCCAGGCATCAGGGAGTTAAGGGAAAAGGGGATACCTAGTCAGTTGTACAACTGAATACATTCAACTGAAAGGTGTCTTTCGCATTTCAACCCCTTTGAATCAAGGCACTACAGCCCTGTGTTATTACATGTCACTACTCTGGGTCAGTAAGTTGTACTATGTACTGTACACTGCACAGTGCACTTACTGTAGACTACCTTTCCTTAACGGCCAAAATACTGTCCCAGAGCTCTCCCTCTATAGGTGCCTCTTAAAGTCCTTAACTAGACCTTCAGATCCAATATCATATTGTATCATACTCCACACGATAACACACCTCTATACTGCATTCCCTCTTTACTGCAGCCATTTGACTGGATTCTACTGGCTAAAACTAGTACAAGCGGTCATTTTCAGTCGTTACTAGACTGTCATTGTTCTGCAGCCTTTGCTCTGTGTCCTCTGGCTCTGTGGTTCTGATCGATGATACCCAGAATTTGCCCGCTCGTCTGAAATAATAGAGAATTCACTAATGCCTGCCATCCTGCACAGTGGTAACATTATTCTAGTCTCTCCTCTCCCTCCTTTACTTTCATACAGGGTAACAATATCTTATAACATTCAAATACCTAATCATTCTAGCTATGTAACTGGGTGTCATGCATCCACATTCATTCTGTGTAACATGATCCATGTCTATGGCTCTCTTGTCTGTGTTCTTGTCTCTCATATCACTCCGGAACATGTACTCTTTGTGTTCCGTTTTCCTGAGGTTTGCAGTCACAGTCAGATAAATATATCAGTTGTCTGCGAACAGCCAACCCCTCACCACCCTCACAGAAGCCCCCCTCCTCTCCTACTGCATCCCCCCTTCCCGCTAACGCAACCAACCTCCCTCTCCCTCCCCCCTGCCTCCTCTCGTCCCCCCAGTGTGTCTGGGATAGTAGCTAAGACAACAGGCATCCGCATTGCGTTGTGGCTCCTCTCCTCTCCTGGAAGGGACAAAAGGGGGCATATATCAGAATTCTGCTGATTCGGCGCTGTTCTTTATCATACCCACAACGCCTTTCTCCTGCTGCCGTCCCAGACAGATGCACCTTTGTCAAATGCCTGACGTGTCGAGCGCGGAAGGTTGCGTTTTCTCCCTCTCTCTCCTTCTGTGGTCTTGTCTCTGTAATTGTTGTATCCTCTGTCTTTTTAGTGAGGACAAGGAGCTGCCATTTTTTTCTTTGTCTCTGTATCTCCATCATTGTGACACAGAGAGATCTGGATATCACTGATTGGATCAGTGGGTATTTTATCCACATGGCTGATCAGAGCCC